>NC_052952.1:19560182-19642682 GCF_013358895.1 Oreochromis aureus
AATCGCGTAAATGATTACGAACCTCTTTAAAGGTGTAAATAAAAGTTGGCGCGCGGAAGCCTTGTGCGTCATCCAGCCTTCCTCATGTTTAGTCCGGACTCCATCTAACTGGATGCATCCCCCCCCCCCTCTCTCAACCACATTAATGACCATAACTTACTTATCCTCGCGCGCACGGGTCGCCGACCATTGAAGGGATGAAAGGAGACATTCACAGTGATCTGCGGTGCCATGGCAACGACTCTCATCCGGCACTGGCGCCCATTACGCGTCGGTTCCGCGCTCGCGCCGAAGCATATGGAATAATTGGTGTGTTATTGGTCTCCTGGGGGGGACGGGCATGAGCGGCGCGAGGGGTTCCTAATTGGATTTATTTGTTTTGATGTGTTTTAGAGGCGTTAAAGAAGCCGCGGCACTTCCGTTATGTGTAAATTACAGTTCAGTTATAGGCGCTGTCTGAGTGAAGTGCTGGAGTCACAGCAGGTAAACGCGGTGGTAAAGTGAGTATTTGTGAGGATTTTACGGCGTTGTCATCGCAGGTTCACCCCAGAGTTTAATCTCCTGTCAGACACGGGCAGCGTGGTCCCTTCAGGCCTCACTGGAACTGATAATGTCGGTCTGCGGTCTGCTCGTGCTGCGAGTGAAGAACTTCGTGCTTTTACTGGGACGGTCCGTTCAAAGCATTGCCTTCAAAGACAACTTCACGCGGTCACGAGCGCGCAGGATTGGCCCCTAGATGCGCGCGCACAGGAGAATAAGCGCTACTACAATCTCACTTATTGTCCTCCCTGTATTCGCTGAGCCCCCCTCCCCACTCCCTCCCACGTGGCCCGTTTCTGATTTCATTTTAATAAGGTCAGTAATAATCGCGCGAGCCAGCGGAGGAGAAAACAGCTCCCGCGGGGCCCATTGAGAGAGGCGCGATGCGCGAGGCCCCGAAGGTGCCACGAGCTGACCCGCGAGCTTCACAAACAATCTGATCACGCAGCTTTCGCGGCCGCTCGTCCCCCACCCTTCCCCACCGCACCCATCCAACCCTACCCTGTCTCGCGGGACCCGCCTCCGCACGCCACGCGCTGGATCTCTATTGTCAGCTGCGGCGCTAATAAAATTGTCCCTCCTGCAGGCGAGGCTTGTTGGGAAATTAATTTTATCTAATTATACTGATGTCACCGCCGCCTTTCAGCGCGTAATTAAAATCTGACCTGCGAGCTTCGCTTTCATTCTTTGACGGGCAAGGAAAAAGAGAGAGAGAGAGAGAGAAATTGAATTAAACAAATCAAATATTAGGTGTTGATTGTGTTTGGAGGCTGATTATCGGCATGCCTGTTTCTTCTTTCTCCAGCGCACCGTGCAGAAAAACGCCAAGTATGTCTGTCTGGCCAGTAAGAACTGTCCTGTGGACAAGAGGAGACGCAACCGCTGCCAGTACTGCCGCTTTCAGAAGTGTCTGAGCGTTGGGATGGTGAAGGAAGGTAGGAGCTCACACACCTGAATCCACATACACACACAAACAGACACATATGCACACAACTGCTTAAATGCAAGTGTCATAAAGGCGACCCGATGGCGGTATTTTTCAGAGTTAATCCTGATAGTGCAACACTAATCAGACCTGCAGTCAGTGATCATAGCGCCCATCTCTGCAGTCAGTGGTTAATAGGCCGGTAATGGCCCGGCCTGTGGTTGCATCACACAACTGTCTATGCAGAAACGCCTGTCTGTGGTTGGAAGAAAGTATGATACACATCATACCAATTAGTCCCTGCCGGCTTTAAAGCCCCTGAGTTCAGTGTTGTTTAGAAAAGTCTCAAGGCTGACCATCTTTCTCAAAGATTCTCCCATTGTGTCATCATGTTCACCACATCTGATGCGTTGACTGTGGCTGCATAGTGCACACACAGACAGACACGTTTCGATGATGTGTAGAATCAGCGTGACACTCAAACTGCCCCCGTTCCCATGAGGTTTGTCACCTGTCTCACACCCTGTAATACCCCCACCCACATATCCACATGCATAAACGCAAACAAACCCACTCAAAATGCATACTGGATGCCTCTGTGTTGCATTAACACACATCCGTCTGCAGCCTGCAGAACAGCTCCACTGCCATCTGCTGGCTCGTGGCCTCCTGTGTGTGGAGATCGTGGCAATGTTGGGAGCACTCCTGCAGAGAGACTCCCAACCTTTCAGGCGTTATTTCACTGTGATGAAAAGCTGATATCAAACCGGTCAACTGGAGGGTAGAACTTGACTGTGCATGCAGAGTTAATATTTCTACGTCCAACTCAAAAACCTATTGCCTTCTGTGCTTCTCTGTTTCAGTGGTGCGTACTGACAGCTTGAAGGGGCGCAGAGGTCGCCTGCCTTCCAAACCAAAGAGCCCCCTGCAGACGGAGGCATCTCCTCCTTCTCCACCCCTCAGCCTCCTCTCTGCTCTGCTCAGGGCTTATTCTCACTGCACACCTCGTGACCTTGACTACAGCCAGGTAACCCACGCCCTTAACAATTAATTTCAACTGGAGAAATGCATTAGTTTATTGACAAATACAAATAGTTTACACGTTCTTTCAGTAATTTCTCTTCTGTTGTTGATCTGCAGTTCAGCGCTGCCGACCCGCCATCCTCCTCCTCGGACGTAGAACACATCCACCTCTTCTACAGGCTGCTCACCATCTCGATGGAGACCACAAGGTGCTGGGCAGAGAGGCTGCCCGGCTTCTCCGAGCTTCAGCGTGACGATCAGAACCTGCTCATAGACTCCGCCTTCCTGGAGCTGTTTGTGCTGCGATTGGCTCACAGGTAAGGAGGCAGAAATGGAGCCTCTTTTAACACCTGTTTTAAACTTGGATCTCCACTCCTATGCACACCTCTCAAGCTTTTTGAACCACACACACTTACACTTGTACCGGCAACTTTGTTTTGCTTAGCGTCTCAGAAACAAGAGGCACTTAAATCCTTTCCGATTAAAGTACAGTGTGTAACTGTGCTGGCAAAGCTGTGTGCTGCTGTGTTGGTGTATCTCCAGAGTGGGAGGAGTGGAGCTGAGTAATCGCCATATGAACCAAATTATGAATGGAGTCTGTAGCTATGACAGCAGCTACACCCACAGAGTTCCGCTCTGCTCGTCTGATATCTGACGCACAGAGAGATCTGTGTGTGTGTTCTAGGGCTAAAACTGTGCTAACATTGTGAACTGTGAATTGACAAGATCAATTTCCATCTCAAAGTTAGTCAGCTGAGTAACTGAAAAGAGCCGCTGTTATGGAAGGAAATACATATTCAGTTCAGCTGACCGACATAAAAACACAATGGGCTTCATTTACCTCATGCGCCCCCTGATGTATGTGTGTGTGTGTTTGAGCGAGAGAGCACGTGTGTGTCTCACTGATGGATACCTGTGGTGCCATTGTGACTGCCCCGGCCCATCTTTGCCTCAGAATTACCCTGGGTTACCAGTTTGCTCTTGCAAGGCATGCGGCTGGTTAAATTTATGGGCAGAAGATGGTGGCGGTGGTGGGGGGCTACAAGCTCATCCCTTTGTCTGCGCTGTCGTCTAGGGCAGAAGACCAACACAGTGAGACACACACACGCACACTTACTCACACTCGCTGATGATGTAGAATCCCAACTTTCTGTCCTCCTCCCAGCGTAGGTCCAGGTGCAGGGTGGGTAGAGGATGGGCGGTGCCATCACAGTCCCAGCAGGAGGGGTGATCAGGCTAGGACTCTGACTCACTCTAAAGGGTGGACTCATAGGGGCCTCTTTCAAACACACATACACACACAGCTCATCTTCTAATCGGCCAAACTCCCACGGCAGAGAGGAAAACGCACACAAACAGAGTGCTGTCTTATTTTCTCCGTCTTCCGTGGGAGCGATGGATGCAGCGGTCCACGCATCTCCTCGCTGACCCCGTGCTGAACCTAGATGCCCCGCAGACCCTCACTCAAGCGTGCGTCTGTGTGCTTGTGAGTGTGTGCTCAGTGTGCATAGAGTAAATTTGCTTCGTTCTTCTGGGCCGGCATTGCTGTAAGCACCCCGTTACCTAACAGTTTCTGTGGTTATTGGTCGATTACCGTGGTGACAGCGTAGTCAGGGGTGAGTGGAATGTGTGGCAGACATCCAGCTGTGCTTGTGTGCGTGCGTGCATCTGCCTAGATACGCATCTACCAGCCTGTCTGTGTATTTTTGCTCCAGTGATACTATCTCAGATGGGTTAAATGGTCCTGTGAGATATTATTTAGTCAGCTCAGTGTTAACAGAGAGATGTTTACTTAATCACAGAAATACAGCCCAGTGTCTTGTGGAAATAACAGGTACTAATATACATCACAAACGTGCATCCACAAGGATCGTTCACGCTCATGTTCCTGAAATTCCCAAAAATGACCCTGCTGACCCTGAATTTGAGTTTGCAAAATAGACACAGCAAAAAGCGACCAGTCAATGTTCATACAAGTTGAGATTATAATAAAGTTTTTAATTTTGAGGTGTTCTGGAGCAACGCTGTTGCTTTTAGTCCCTCAAATCACATTGTGCTCCTGTGCCCCTGTGATACACGCTCGATCAAATCAGCAACACTTCAACTTGAATTTTATTTCGGGGAAAAGTGAGCAATGACTGTGTTGGTCAGGTTGTCTGTGTTGAATATTCTCCCTCAGATGCCTTCAGGGCATTACAGTCGAATCTTGCGAATTCACGAGGCACAACATGGGGAATGTGGAAAGTAAATGACGATCATCCCTCTAGTTGTCTGCTGCGGTACCTTTGGTCTTGAACGCTGCAGACCTTTCCACTAAAAACTGCTGTTTTGTTTATAAGAGAAGATTCAGCTTTCATCACCAGCGATGAGCCCCAACATGACCGTGAGGCCAGTTTGGCACAGAAGTTAAGTGGTCTGTGTGCAAGTCTGAGGCCCCGGGTGAAATCGCAGACGCACGAGTGCATGGGTTCAGAGCAGAACTTCCAGAGAGTGATCTAAAAATAGGAATTTTGCTGGCTTCAAAGGTGCTCAACGATATAACTTTGATCAGCCAAGTACAAGTTTTGATTTTCAGTCGCACCTCGTGCAGCAATGAAAAATTAGGTGAATCTGTTCTGTGAGAGATGTTTGACAAGAAGTCAGGACTTCAACCTCAGCCTAGAGGAGATGATACGAGGGATCGAAATCAAAAACAAATTTGCTGTTCTTCCCCAGCAATAGGTGAGAATAGGTGAGGGGCATCGTTTCTCAACCTCTTCCTGTTATTCACTTTCTTCTCTGTGCTTTCTTCTTGTGATTTCCTGGAAGTACAAAGAATATTTTGGTCCCGATCGCTGGTGCTAATTGTTTTTGATGTTAGTTGTTAATGCTTTCTCATGTATGTGCATGTGTCTGGCCTAACGGCGTGTCTCTTTTGAACTGAGTCTAATTAGACACAAATAGCGTTGCAGTTTATCCTCATAACTGCCAAACCAAAGTTTGTGCAGGGTGCAATTTGAGGCTTTCCTCCCTTTCCACACTAATTCCCCTCTTTGCTCTCTCTCTCTCTTTAATATCATCTGTTTTCCAAGTACACACTTTCTCCCCTAGATCTTCCATCTCTCATAGTTTACCCTTCTTCAGCTAAACACAGTTGCAGCTCTCCAAAGAAGAGCGGGCTCCTATTTTAGAGACTAATAGAGACCAGTCATAGCTCTCCATCATCCTCTGCTTGCACTCTCTCTCTCCCTCCTTCTCTGCTTGATGTCAAAAAAGTGGGATGTTGTGTGTCGTGAGTAAGTGATGGTTAAATACATCTGAGAAGACTTTTCATTTCCTTATTAAAACCTTGTGTTTCCACTGCACACCACAGCCTGGGCACATTAAAGCCATAACAGTTTACCTATCTGCAAATATACACACACACACAGAGCAACCCTCTGCCCTAACCCTTCACCCCACCCTGCCACAAGGAAACGCAGGAATGTTTTAAAATGCTGTAATTTGGAAACACAACCTTAATCAACTGCATGCTTGTGTTTGATGTGTGTCCCGTTTCTGCGTGAGTGCGCACACTGCCAGGTTTTCTCATTGTTTTTTATTGTAATTGTTTCCTTGCCCCAGCATCTCAAGCTATATTTACAATACATGAGGGAAAATACAGAGTTTTCTCTGGAAATGGCGATCTAATCAGTCCACCATCTCTTTCTCTGTTTTTTTTCTCTTGGTTCTTCAGGTCGATGCTGTCGGAGGATAAACTAGTGTTCTGTAACGGCTTGGTGCTGCACAGGTTCCAGTGCCTTCGTGGGTTCGGAGAGTGGCTGGACTCCATCCAGGAATTCTCTGCTCACCTCCAGAACCTAAATCTGGATACCTCTGCCTTCGCCTGCCTGGCCGCCCTTGTGCTGCTCACAGGTAACCACAGATTTTCAATCACGAGCTCACTAGCGGGAGGAACGAGAATCAAAGGATGCTAATTCTGTGGTCGCATATAGTCACCTGTGCTCAAAGTTATTAACATCCCCTCTCTACTCCTCATAAACACTGGCAATCATATAAGCTGAACATGAATATACAGATAAAACGCTCACACACACACACACACACACACACAGCATCTTCCTGTTGTCCAGAGTTTTGCCTGCTGGTGATTCAGTGTGACAGTGATCAGGTGGACACATCCTCTAACGTCAGACACGCTTAAAGACACACACGTGCATGCGTGTTCCCACACATCTCTGCCCCGAAACAAGAACCTGATACCCAGAAGCACCTGCTGCACCTGCCACACACCTGGCCCTCTAATCAGTGTTCATGTGTGAAAAATGAAAGGAGAATCGCAGCCTGCTCTGAGAGCACACACGCTGCAGGCGAGGCAGATTTAGTTTTTTAAGTAAAATGCATCAGGTGACAGAGACTAGTCTGCAGTTAAGTGTTTATATTCATCTTTTTAAAACTGTTTTACGGTGTTGGATGCTGTAAAGTAATGCGCAGGAACTAAAAAAAAAAAAAAAGAATTAAATTAAATAAAAAAAATCCCCCTCCCCCTGCTCTTAGCTTCCTTATTTCACCCTGCCCCCGCCACCTCCTCTTCCTCAACCTCTTTCTGTCTGAGCCCTCCAACCCCATCCTCACCCTCTGGGGGAGCACTTAACTCTGTGCCTGATCGACCAGCCCACCGTGGAGCGCGGCTCTGGAATGGCGTCTGCGGTGTTCTCAGTGGCGCTCTGCCACCTCGGCAAAGCACACAGCGCAAAGCCACGACAGAGCCACCAGAGCCACCAGGCGATCGACCGCTTCAGAGTGGCCTGTGCAGAAAGGCAGTCATCGATCTCTCCCCGGGAGCTCACGCTCATAGAGAAAGAAGGGGTAGGGAGAGCGGGAAGAAAGACAGGGAAGCGGAATTGTGTGGCGAGAGGTCTGAAAGCCGCGCTGAAAGGAGGGCCGGAGTGACTCTGCAGCGGCAAACACAACAAACAAAAGAGTCACATAAACAAACAGTAAATAAGCTTCGGATAATGGATACCTCAAAGTGAGACGGGTCTTAGTGGCAGCCTCCCCTGCAGCACAGCTCGTAGTGCGCCTGTATGTGTGTGTGTTTGTGTTTGGGGGGCTGGACACCCTGTTCTCTGCAGAATGAGTTAGTGTCACATTAAGCCTTGTACAAGTGCCACTGGAGTTGCTATGGGCAGCAGTGTGTGTATTTCTAATTTCATTTTGCTGCTCACAGGGCCAAATAATCAGCTAACTGTTGAGCACTTCTGTTCCGCTCTTTGTCTTAATTTCTTAAATTGCACTGACTTTTTTTTCTGTGCAAATGTTTAAAAAAAGAAAATAAAAAATGTGCTCATATAGCCGTGCATGTGGAGGTACACCAGTGAGAAGGGGGCTTATTAGATTAGACTGAGTATTGATCTGTAGTGAATGAGCCAGGTTAAGGCCTGTTAAGAACATGAGCCATATGGGCTAATGAGGTGGAATTCAATATAAAAGAAGATGTAGCTAATGCTCTTTCAGCTGAATGAGCTCTGATGTATGTATATGTGTGTGTATTTTTTTCCTCACTGACTTTATTTTGGCCATTTAATGATTATTCTCCTAACATCTCTTTTTCCGTCTTTCTTTCTCGCGAATCTACAGAGCAAGTCCCCGGTCTGAAGGACTCAAAGCGGGTCGAGGAGTTGCAGAATAAAGTGATCTGCTGTCTCAGAGACCACCTGGGCTGCAGCCCTTCATCCTCCTCGTCCAAGGCCGCCCCTTCTCTGAGTCGTATTTTGGGTATAAGGGAAGAGCTTCGTTCCCAGAGGACCCAAGGCCTTCAGCGAATCTTCTACCTGAAGCTGGAGGATCTGGTAGCGCCTCCGCCACTGATTGACAGGTTCCTGGACACTCTGCCCTACTGACAGCTCGGGCTGACCACGCAGCAAAACGAACCCACATCACGTCCCGTCAAGGCCTTTCCCCAAAGGAGCATGCAAACACACCCAGAAGAGAGAGAAGACTCACTCTCTCTCGAGACTGATGCAGCGCACGGAGAGCCAATCAAATATTTTTGACTCGACGGGGACAACCAAACGAGAGCGCCTTTCACTCAAACGGACTACCAGCTAAATGCTTTTCACCTGTATAAAAGACAATTACTCAAACGCTTTACCACTTTTTATTTGGTCCTCCTGTTTCGCCCCACGCTGGGAGGGGGGGGAGGATGATGAGGCCGAGATGGACAGGAGAAAAGTGACTTTTTTTTTCTTTCTTTTTTTGACTGTCCTCGCTCCATCTGGGTTGCAGCTTATTTGGCAAAAAAAAAACAAACAAAAAAAACAAAGAAAGAACCGAAGTTTATGAGTACTGTTTATCTGTGTTTCGGCCCGGCTCGGTCTGTCTGAGGCCTTCCGTTTAGAAAAGAGGGCTGGGAGAGGTGGCGGTGTAAAAGAGAGAGTGTGGGGAGGGGGAGGTGATCGTTCCAAAATGTGCCGACATGTCAGAGGTGGAGCGGCGTAGGCGTAGGTGGGCCGAAATGTTACGACGCAGGACACAGGTGTTTCATAAACACATGGAAGTGGCTGTTGAGGCGGGCTCTTAATTACAAGTGCAATTCCTTAAGTGCTATCGCGCCACAAGAGGAAGGGATGGAGAAGGAGGGGGAATCTAATTTCAAACTCTAAATTATTTTAATACAAAAACTTGTCCTGTACTGTCAGTAGCTAAAAAGAAAGACAGTCTCCCATCTTGCTTTAGACAGCAGAGGAGATACTGTGCACTAACGATCGATGACTGAGTCACCCAGACTTGAACTTTCTCTACTATGTGGTTTTTTTTTTTTGTTTGTTTGTTTGTTTTATTAAGTCGTTTTGAAATCACAGGTCGAGTAGGAGTGTGGAAGAATGAACATGGACAGAAATTGGCTTTGGAAGCACTTAAACCCTGAGAAGGGCTAGAAGCACAGACACACACCCTACCTGCTCACCTGGAGAACGGGGAGAGGAGGGTGCTCGACAGATAGCTGTACGTCCGGGGGTGAAACATTCCACGTTCATGCTCTTTTTCTTTATCGTTTTATATATCGCGGAGGCTGTGTGAGTGTGGAGGACATGGTCGCCTACCGTCTTTGTGTGTGCGTTTAGAGAAGCCAGGATCATATGCATGGTGTGTTATAAGCTGTCGAGAGCTGGCATAGCCTGTCAAAACAGCTCGACCTGTGTTTGTGTCTCAGACTGCAGCTCTATGGGAATCTCCCCAGGGCCTCCACCACCCACTCACACCCTCACAACGATGGCGGTTTTAAAATAAAATAAAAAAAATCAAATTCTATAGATATAAATATATATAAATATATATATATATATATATATACAAAACTAATATTTTGAAGTGTTTTTAGCTTTTTCAAATATTGTGGTACGAGTTGTGCATTGTTTTTTGAAGAGAAACAAAAAAAAGAGAAAAAAAGTTGCTGTTTTTTCAATGTCCTTCTTTGGTTAGAGTTTCCTGTTCGATATGTTGTTTTTTTTTTCTTTCTCTTTGGTTCACTGGATTTTCTGTTCAGCACTTTGAAATCATAAACTAGTTCTGATTATTCTGACCCCGGCTGTGTCCTGTGTTTTGATTCTTTAAAGTTCATTGACAAAAAAAGAAAGAAAAACCACACAAACAAAATATTGTTTTCTATATAAGGTAACAAAACATCAAATTTCAGCCACATTTTTACATGTTTTTTTTTTTTTTTTTAAGTGAGTATGTGGATGTGTGCATGATTGTGTGTGTGTCACTTGTCAGACACAAAAGCCTCTTGACAGGTAAAAGGCCTTGTCTCTCTCCTGGGGGACCCTCGGGCTCTCACAGAGAGTAGAGAGGGATTAGGAAAGTGAGGAGGGGGAGGAAGAGGGCGGGGAGAAGAGCTTCATGTTAGCATGAGGTCCAGATCAGCCTCCAGCCTCGTTAAACACCATCGATCGGCACGGTGACATTTCACAGCACATGCCGTCTATACTGTTACCGCCATCACTCACTTGCCGTCCTGCACAACAGCGTTACTGCTAACACACACACACACACACTCTCTGTCTCTAACAGCCAGGTGATTGATAGCAACTGTTAGACAATTGTGAACAGCTCTATCTGTGCATGTGTGTGGGGAAGAAAAAAAAAGTGGGTAGAAGCAAAAGAAAGTGCACAAAAGTAAAGTTAAGAGTGAGCACGCACCACCACATCTTCTGTTTTGTGATGTTTAAACTTTCCCCTTTATGAAAAAGATAATAATTTTAGAAAGATGAAGCACAATGGCTTTCAGTGACACATACTAACCTGGAAATGCCCATAAACATTATCAGTAGATTACTTATAATTCTGTGTGTTTCTGAGTGCATGTGGCACATAACAACATATATGTCCAACACTTCATCCTCCTTTGGTTCGGAGGTTGGTGGGTGGGGACTGTGATGTGTTTTTTAATGAGTATGCAGGAAAAAAACATTTACACTTTTTTTCTTAAAGTGGTATGATTGTGTACATGTTTAAGAAAATCGAAGTGTTAATATTCCTCCTACAACTGCGTTACATGTAAAATAACATGACACGAAGCAGAGAGCATGAAGAACAAAATCTACGCACACACACACAGACACACTCACACGCTGAGCTGTCACTCTCCAGGCCGATCGATCAGTGCTGACAGATAGCAGATACCCAGAGTCTTAATTAGAGGTCCCATTAGAACATATAGACACACACACATCCACACACACACTCACAGATTCAAAGCATGTATTCCTCTGGTTCTCAATTCATAAGTTCTTCTCATAAAGCCATGTATAAACAACAGTACGCGTGTTTTCATGTACACATCAAGAGGGCAGGGAAATTAAAATCATGACTATGTTTATGTAGCGGCTTCGGGTTCATGGTTCTGCTTTTTTTGGAAGCAGTGTCCTGGCTTATTGGACCACCTGCCATAGTTAATGTTATTAGAAACACCTGTGTTTTCCTACCATGACTTGTCACAAAGTCTACCATGAAAAAAAAAAAAAACAGGCCCATATCCACCGAGGCATCAGGATGTGCTAATCACACCTGCCACAACAAAAAACAGTAAAGATTCATGAGGTAAGACGTGAATGGAGCTCCCTGCTTGCTTCCTCTCCTGCTGACAGACTTCCCGGATTAGACTGAAACAAATGGCACCTGAGTCCTCCTGGGACCCCAAACGACACGTTTAAACACACACAGTGGTGTTTCATTCACGCCAGATCACTGATTCTGACTATTCACTTAAAACGGTGGTGTCAAACATAAGGCCGGGGCCCAGAATTGGCCCATCAAAGACTTTAAACTGGCCCACTGGACAGCTTTGGAAAATGTTTTACAATGGTTAAAAAAAGGGAAAAATTCTGTGAATTAACAGAAGCTTTGTTTTATACCTAAATCACAGTCTGAGCAACAAGCTAACAGAGCATTTCCTGTAATTTCGCACATTTATTTCTTATAGTTTAAGCCCAAAGAGTCATGCTGACACATTTCTTTCATTTCCTACAGCAGCATTTCTTTATCGTGTAGAAAAACTGTGAACTGCTGATGAAATTACATGTAATTTTCTTATATAACATTTTCTTATATTATAACTGACAGAAAGGTCAGTTTCACTGGTCCAGCCCACTTGATTTAAATGAGTTTGACTTCCCTGACGAAACCATAACCTCACAGCAAGTCTTCACCTTAAACCTGAATGATTTACATAAAGGGACTTCTTCTTTGTAAACAGATTGATGTGCCCACATCAAGGGTACTACTTACACACGCCCAGACACCTCCTCCCTCCCTCCCTCTCTCTCTCTCTCTCTCTCTGTCTCCACAAACACAGAGACAGAAACATTTTTTATGATGATTTGCTATTTAGGCTATCAGCTCTATTCCTTCCTCCCCCTCAGTCTGCAAGTCTGGGAGTCCCCTGAAAGTGGACAGACACACTTGCATAAACACAAGCAAACACATATGAGCACAGACACACGCGCACACACACACACACACACACACGCGCGCGCACACACACACACACACACACACACACACATTAACAACATGTGTACAGCACCAGGGGAAATCCCCTGTAGCTGGGGACTGTGTGCTGTGGCCCTTCGCATTGGAGCATCCGCTGAGGGAAGAGTGTGTGGGGGGTTGGCCTAAATGTCAAAGGTAAAAGGTGCTGAAGAATAGAAGTGGAAACATGCAATAGACCCACTCACGCTGGCTGATCTCACAGTAGAGGAGGGGGAACCCCAGTCTTTCTTCCAAACGCAACACAGACAAAAAAAATATCACATCTAATGTTTCCTTCCACAGGATTGATGCTGTTTCACGCACGGTAAAAAGCTGTGTGGAAGATGCGCAAGTGTGAAAAATCTAGTATTTCTAACTTGTATTATTTATTTGTAGCACGTGTTCATTTTATTTTAAATGTCTGGCTGGCAAAAAAAAAAAAAGAAAAAAAAGAAAAAAAGAAAAAAAAGAAAGGACCGTGACACATTTTTGAAATGTCATACATTTTCACTTTCACAGTGTATTTTAAAAAACAGTATGACCACATATCAGGGCTGAGGCCAGCAGCTTTGAAATGACTAAGCTGTGAAGTCCAAACACCCCGAACAAAACCCCAACCAACTTAGAAATGTTAAGTAGCCACAAAAAGTTCATGTCTGTGTTAATTGAACTGGTCAGTTTCACTGTTATGTCATCGTTTATCTTTAACAAAGAACATAAAATATATTGTTTTAAATCTAATAACACTATTCAGATAAATAAGGCTTTTTTGGGGGGGGGCAGGGTGGAACTAGTGGCTACTGCATCCTAAATCTTTAATGTAAGAAATTGGGTGCGCAAATCTTTTAATTTTTTTCTTTACATGAAGAAGAGATGATAAACAGTCATTTTCCTGAAGCAATAAAATGTGACCGATGAGGGAAATAAACACTACCGTCAGCGGGAGTATTATTTTAGAAACATGTTACTGATTTGCTGTCAGGACAGGCATCACGGGGTAGTGATGAGGAACATTATGTTCTGGGGCTGCTGATTGTGGTCGGAAACTATTCGCGGACGTACTGAGAGCTGTTTATAAACAACCCCGCTGTCCGAAGCGGCAGCGAGTTGTTTTCTGAACGTTTAAGTTTTTCTTTATAACATGGAGGCTCGCAGTAGTCATTAGCGAGTGTAAATGACTTTGTCGAGTTGTGTTTTTACTGGTAAGTGTCGATGTGCGCCCTGTTAGTTTATGTTTTCAGCAGCGGGCTGATGGCTCTCTGTATCCGGGTGAAGTTACTGAATTAGCTAGTAACTCCGTCTGGGAAGTTTTCTGCCGTTCACAAAGCTCTTAACGTCCTCAGCAGTTAGCTAGTGACACTAATGGGTTAATTTAGCGTTACCTGCTGGGCCAGTCTGCTGTCATTAGCCAAACTGAGTGATTTCACTTTCTGTTCAGGGACAGTTCGTGCGACGTGTCCTCGAAATATGGACTGAAGGGAACAGTAGAAGGCGTCATCAAACTGTTTACGTCAATCCGAAGTTAATTGCCATTAACGCTGGAACAAACAAAACAACGACAAGTAAAATAACCTGGTGTTTTTGTTGTTGTTGATTTTGTTTGTTTTTAATGGTAAGAACTGCTAATAAGAGTTATATTACTTTGCAAAAGTTTTTAGCCACTTGTATCTGGGCCTCTGGGGAGAACAATCCAGGACTGACGGTTCCATTGTGCTTTTTCTATTCAGGTATGCTTTTAGAGAATCTGGCAGTGTATTTGGGATTAATGTCATTGCTGAAAAATGAATTACCTATGGCTTTCTGATTTTTTTTTTTGAGGATATCCCAAGCCCCAAACCATGACAGAGCCTCCATTGTGTTTTACAGATGAATGTAGACACTCTTGATTGTCTCCCTTGAAATTTGTATTCATGAGTCCATAACACCTATTCCACTATTTTTTTTTTTTTTTTTTTTTTTTAATCAATTTGGTTTTTGTGCACACCTCAGCCTTTTCACCCCATTTCTGCTCCGTAAGAAAGGCTTCTTGACAGCCATCCTTCCACTGAGACCATTTCTAATGAGGCTTCAGTGAACAGTTGATGACTCAACTAAAGGACCCGATTTCCTTTATTTCTTTATCAGGACACACTGCTCACCATGCCGAAATATTCCAAGTTCTTACCTAATAGCTGTTTGGGAATCACCATGTTGGTACAAACACACTATTTTATGCCTGTCAAACTGTGTGAACTTTGGCTTTCTTCATAGATTAGACTAAAACGAGAACAAATTGTGTATTTTTGTGACAGGCTGCCAGTAAAAATGTTTAACCAATTTTAAAATGTATAATTTAAAATTGGTTATTTGCTAAGTTTTCTGTTTTTTGAAGGCATATCATTGGTTTATCACTTGATTTAAGTGCCTTGTATATGCTTGAATGATACACACATCAGTTTTATTATGAACATCTACAGTACAGTGTTAATACAAAGCTGCAATGCATGGATTAATTAATTGTATTTTTTAATACTACATCTGTTTTTTCCCAATTTCATCTTCAGAGAGTATTAAAAAAGTTCAGTGAGGCTAGTTATCCTCACCAAAGCCCAAATACATCTCTTCAAATGATAGTTTAAACATTAACATACATGAAAAACTGAAGTTTTATCTAGTAACTGTCACTGTTTTTTGTTTGCTTTGTTTCTAACATTTTTTTAATGATAGTACTTACTGTACTTAAAAACATTTTGGCAGTGTAAACACATATTATGCAGTCCTGTGGAAAACTAAGTACACCCTTTGATTCAGTAGCTTGTAGATCCAAGATTCCACCACATTATTTCAATGAGTTTGAGGTCGTAACTTTGAGCTTTTGCACCAACTTGATTCTTTTCATTTTTAGCTGTTCTGTTGTGGATTTGCTGCTGTGCTTGGGATCATTGTCTGCATGAACCAATTTGGGCCAGGCTTTATCTGTCAGATGGCGTCACATTTGAATCTAGAATACTTTGATACACAGAGGGGAATGGCTTGTACATGTCTGTTTCCATAAACAAATGTTAATGACTTAAACTTAACTATTTGGTGTACAACAGTTTGGCCTGTTTAAAAACAAAAAAACAATAAGATAGTTAAATGTGATTTTTTGTCACACCTCAGTGTAAGTAATGGTCTGATCACGGCCACCCTTGTGCAAACTGTCTGGTTATGCCACCGGACGCTGGCCTTTTGAGGTGACAGTTTTAAATGCAGACGGAGTTTATTAATTTCGTATATTAAAATACTCTGCTGGTATTTACAGTATCTGTGGGCGCAGCGAGATAAAGCTGAGCAGGTGCCTTGTCAAAGTTACACAGTAGTGTTGGCTGTGGGCAGTCAGCGGGACACATGGCAGAGGAAGGCAACAAGCTGACACTGAGGCGCCTGGAGGCACCGATCCACAAGTTCATTAAAGTGGCTCTGCCCACAGACCTGGAGAGACTGCAGAAACACCATAACAACATACTGAAGGTGACGGCTCAAATCTGGCTGCACACAGGATCACAACCTCACTTTCAAACTCTTACTTCCAGCCTTCAGATAAATAACTGCTAGTTTCTACTTTCACAGTACCAGCATACCCAGCAATGGGATCGCCTTCATCAGGAGCATATTAACGCCAGCAGAACTGTTCAGGTATGAAGTGATAACCTGTGAAGTAAATAGAAAAGGCAGAGGCGTGTTTGTGTGTTTGTGTGTGTGTGTGTGTGTGTGTGTGTGTTTAGTGAATGTGACGATTGTTTAGAGGATGACGTGACTCACTGCCTCTTGAAATTCCTGAACAAGCATGACTCTGCGTATTATATTTTTTTGTCGCCAAAATGTGCACCCCATGACCTCTTAAATATCGCATGTTGATGTTTCTGATTTGTGCCTGTCATGTTGTTCCAGTTTGAAGATCCAAGTAAAGAGAGTAAAAGGGCAGCAACTGGTGTCTTTATCCAGTGTTTAAACAGGCAGCGTGTGTTGTGACGTCTGAGTGCGGGAGGCATGTGTCAGTCATCGTTGCCAAGCCTGTTTGAAATGATCTCTGACTCAAACAAATGCCTTTTGAAGCATGCCAGTATAATAAAATGAATACTGATTTGTGTGGAATAAGAGTCACTGAGCAACAGAAAAACAGCAGCTTCGCAGAGACAAACACTCAACACAAGGTCCAGCTACTTTCAAACGCACCTTTTGCTCTTCCTCAGCAGATAGTTTGTACTTAGGGTTGATGGAGTATTGTTATAACTCTGCTGGGCAGACAGGCAGGCAACACAGACACCCAAGTTTGTGAATGTGATAACTCGAGAACAAGCCAATGTAGGACTTTCAAATTGATGTTATTGGTGTATCTACTATGCATCTCGGTGACCTTGATCTTAAGGTTGGAGGTGAGAGGTCAAGTTTTCTGAAAATCTTGTGAATGCAATACCTTGAGAACGAGGGGACGTGGGGTTTTGAAATTCATACCTTCGGTGTATCTACTAGGAGGCTGAGGGGTACCGCTGGCCACCGCCAGTATTTTTTTTATTTATTTATTGCTTTACAGTTGTGAAGGAGATGTTTTGACAGTGAAGTATCCAACAGCAGAAACCACTTTTGAGACTGAAGCTATAGTCTCCTTCTCTATGTCACCAGCTACCCTGCATGATGTTGATGATGCCTCTGTTGAGCAAATCAATAGCAAGGAAATCCCAGTAGTCTGTTCAGCTGGAATTAACAGCATGTGTACATATACACACACGTACTTTTAGAAAACAGCGTTATTTATATAAATTTACTTTAAAAATCAGGACAAGAAAAGAGCTGCTGCTAAACCTAGAATCCATCTTTCTTGTGTTGTGTCTGCGTGCATGTGTACTTGTTCACATAGTGAGTGTGAAATGCCTCAGGGGATGTTGTTGCCTGGAAGCCACCATGTCTCTGAAGGTGAAATAACTCCAAACAGGCACACATCTATCCTCTCACCATTACCCGGCGAACTCTCAGGGGTGCACACAGAGTGCTTTCCCATGTCTTCATGGTGTAAATCCAGAGTAGGAGTTTGTCTGCCCTGCTTTAGATGTTTGTCTGTGTGCTTAATGTCCAAAGATGGGAAAATAGGTTGGTTTATGTCATTCAGAGTTCCTATTTTAATCATTAGCACTGCATGTTTATGTTGATTTATTTTATGTGTCTGGAAAAACAGCCCGTTTCCCTCCCATTACCATAACATACTCTCCAGCTAGCCTAGCACCAAGCTAACTCCCAAGAGAAGATTGCAGACCGACCTCAGTAGCCCCACTTTTGCCACACGAGCTACTGCAAACACTTTAACACAGGGGAGCGGAGTCTGTATTGTTTTTATTTGTGGTGTTTGTGTTTGAACTACATACAGTCAGTTAATTTGCAGGCTAAAAGGCACATGACCTTAGTGTGTTTTTGCTTCTGTGAACAAGGATATGCATGTATTTTTATTCATGTCATGTAATCAGCAGAATGTGTTATTGGCAGATCTCTGACCCCCCCCCCCCTTAACCCCATGAACCCAGGTCATGCTGCTGCCTGGAGGGATGATTGCTGCGATATAATCCTCCTGCCACCCTCAGGGCACTTCTTGTGTTCCTCAGCCTCATATCTAAAGCTTGCACCACTCTTCTTTTATATTCTGCTAGAAAAACAATGTGGGTGCAACAATGTATTGAAATACATGAAAGCATACATAGAAATACAGAATATGAGACATATCAGAGTTTTTTCAGTTCTTAAAATGTTTGAACTTTAATACTTGGTATGACAACCTTTGTTCTTCAACATAGCCTGAACTCTTAGTCAGATTTCTTCTCATTCAAAGCTCTTCTTTGGGTGTTGGCTGCCTTTTCTTCCATTCTCTGTTAAGGTGATCCCACACTGCTTCAATAAGGTTGAGGTGCGGGTTCTGGGGAGGCCAGTCCATGACTGATAGTGATGTGATGTTTGTTTTTCTATCCAATTAACAGACATATTAGTTAATTTAATTGATGTGTAGACACAACACTAGTTAATCTCTTGAGTTTGGGGCCTTGTTATGCTTGAATTATTCGTTGGTGAGTGCTAAGTGGTTTAAGAAACAAACATTCAATTCAGTTTTAGTTATACATTGCCAAATCACAACAACAGTCCCCTCAAGGTGCTTTATATTGCAAGGTAGACCCTACAATAATACATAAAGTGAAAAACCCAACAATCATATGACGTCCCTATGAGCAAGCACTTTGGTGACAGTGGGAAGGAAAACGTCCCTTTTAACAGGAAGAAACCTCCGGCAGAACAAGGCTCAGGGAGGGGCGGCCATCTGCCGCGACTGGTTGGGATGAGGGAGGACATACAAGAGAGCCAGAGATTAATAACAAATATGATTCAATGCAGAGAGGTCTATTAACACATTGTGAGTGGTAATCAATGATAATCAACAGGTGCAAGAACACGACTGAAACGGAGTAAAATCCGCCAATGTCCAAAGACAGCCTTTGAATGACCTTCAGAAAGTCTGGTGAACTATTGTTCAAGATGACTTTAAAAAATAACAGGACAGTCTGACTGCTTGGAAGTAAAATATGAAGGCTCAAAACCTTTGCATAGTACTCTAGTTCACATCATTTTGGCAGTACAACACACTGAATATGTGTGTTGTATTGCTAAAGAAGTTCTTGTTCATTTGGCCCATTTAGCAATGGGCTAAATGAACAAGAACTTATGTTTTCTCCTGAATTCAACTGATGTTATGTGTAAAGTAAAAATCATTTTGTTTCCTATTGTAGGTTTATATGTTTTTAGGCAGAATTGGTTTCAGTGATGGAATATATGATTGTTTTAGCTGTGAGTTGAATATAGTGAACTGTAAGGCACCTGCTCAAAGCACCAAAGGAAAAAAAAGTTTAAAAGTCCCATCAGAAGCATGTTTCTTCACAGAAATCATTGAATTCAATTCACTTTTAATTATATAACGCCAACTCACAACAACAGTTGCTTCAAGGCGCTTTATATTGTAAGGTAAAGACCCTACAATAATATAGAGAACTAGCATATGACCCCCTATGAGCAAGTGCTGTGGCAACAGTGGGAAGTCTCAGGCAGAGGCGGCCATCTGTTGCCACTGGTTCGGTGTAAGGGGAGGACAGGAAAAAGTAACCATAGTGGTGTGTAAACGCATAATGAGTGAAAAATGTGCGTCAACCAGAAACATTCATCATGGGAAGCCCCCATCAATGTAATTAAGAGAGGATTCAGGGTCACATGATCCAGCCCTAACTATATGCTGTATAATCATCTGTATGTATCATCTTAAAAGTAGAGAGTGTGTCTGTCTCCCAAATCCAAACTGGAAGCTGTTTTCACAGAAGACGGGCCTGAAAACGGAAAATTTTTACTGAACTACACCCTGCAGACGTATCACAGCACACCTAGCAATGATGACGTGCTCATGCTCTTGAAAGCGTGACAGGATGTAATGTAAGCATTAAGGACTCCCCATCGGCTGAGCAATAATGTTAGGTAGCTGTGAGCTTCCATTGGTTGGCGGATGTAGACAGTAGAAAGAAAGTAGTTCCTACATGAAACTGCTTAGAACAAGCTTGTGGATTTTTAAAAATCTTTTCTTTTAATGTCACTTGATCATGTTTTGTGCTTTGAACACAGAGTGAATGCCATCTAGTTCCATTAAATGAGGGAAGAAAGAAATTTCACAACTCTCATCCAAACAGTCTATATAACTGGAGTGTCTGCATGCCAGAGGGAAAATGTATGTTTGATTTTGAGATGATTTGAGATGTTACTATTTCCATGCAGATTGGAACAGATTTTGGATTTGTTATGCCACGTCTGCCTCGTCACATTTTCTTTTTTTTTTCTTGCATGTTTTTGTTTTGGCAGTGACAGCTGTATTTAACCACAGGTTTGCTTGTCCTTCTGGCCGTCCACGTGTCCCTTCTCCCTCACATTCAGAAATGCCACTCACTGTCATTCAAACTGAAAAATGTTCTCCTCTTCTGCGCCTCTGCAGCAGCTGAGAGCCAACATGAAAGAGATGGAGAAGCTCTGCGCTCGGGTCCGAGCTGAAGACGCCGATGCTCTGGAAACGCTCATCAAACCGGTCAGAGACAGGGCGTCAGCCGCCGCACAGGACTTCCTCCGTTTGCACTCTAACCCCGAGCCTCAGCCCGCTCCAACGCCACCACCTGCCACTCATCCATCCAGCTGTGCATTCAGTAGCTGCCACACTGATGACAATGCGGACGACGTACCAGGATTTGGCAGGCAAAGCCAGCTCCAGCTTCCAGAAATCCCTCCTGATCAGAGAGCAGCTGAGTCCTGGGATAACCTGGAAGAGGTACGCACGTCTGGAACAAGCTTTAGTCTGCCAGTCATAGTCAGATATGTTCCAATTGTTAGGTAAGCACTATTTATTTTTTTTATTTTTTTAGTATAGAAAAGTTTGCAACGTATCCTTGGGAATATTCACAAATGTCGAGCTTCAAGCCTGTGCGTTGATTCTAAATAAAACCTCATTTGTCGGTTATAGTGGGGTGTTACTATCCTACATGTTTTGACTTATTTCTTTGCTGTGATCTCTTGGCAAACAAAAAAGTCAATTTATTGTTTCAGTCTTGCAATCTGGATCTCTTTTTTTTTCTTTTTTAGCCCTGATAGAATAATAGCAAACCAACAAATCTATGCCTTACATATGTTGCTGTATCCACAGTTCCTGCTATTGACTGCTTCTCACAAAGGGTGGTGTTCTGTGGTCCTTTTTAGTGTGCTGATAGAGAAACATAGGATGAGGGGTTTTTTCGAATGCTTCATGAACTCTGACCTGGAAAAAACGTTAAAAGTAACACAGCAGGTGGTTTTTTTCACAGGCGACATGTCGTCGTTATCAGCATCGTACGAGAACCTTGAAACTCACACAGCTAAATTCAAATTCATGATTTATTTCACATGTATGCCATGATAGCTGTTCCTGCAGACACATTTAGATCTATAGCACACCCTAATTAGTCACTCTCATTAAAACAGTTATGAATCCCAGGCACTGACAGTCTGGACACTTTGTAGCTGTAGATCTGTACGATAAGCACCTCAAACAAATCAATACAGCATTTTAATTTATTTTTTTTCCCCTTTCAGGATCTGAAGGAGCTGAGCGGTTTGGTGACAGAGTTTTCTATCCTCGTCCACGTGAGTACAAACGCTCAGCTCTGCATTTCTTTGTCTACATGTGTGCACAGCCACCCCTGTGAACAAAAACAATGTGACAGAGGCCTGTGCACCTCCAGGAGGTGGGTGGTGTGTATTTGACCTATGTGTGTCTGTGTGCATGCGCTTGCTTGCGTTGCTTGGTAAGGCCCCACTGAGACAAGCTTACACAGAGCAGCTCCGGAGTAGTGCTGGGGCCCCAGAGGCCCTTCAGCGGAGGAGAGATTGAGAAGCAGATGAGTGAGAGTGAAGCAGGGAGAAAGGCGGGGGGGCAGGTTTTCACAGGGGGAGGAGAGAGGAGGGGAAACAAGGGATACATCGGAGCAGGTGGAGAACAGACGGCTCAGATTATCACTCTTATCCTCAGGGATGGAGGGAGGCTGAGTGAAGGAGAGATTAACAGTGAAGAGGGGGGGCGAGTAAAGATGTAGCTAGGCTGAAAAAACACAAAGAGGCATGGGGAGGGGGTGTGGCAGAAAGAGCATAGACATGTTGTGGTGTCTCAAGGGTGAAAGGAGCCGTTAGGGGAGTAATATTCCAGCACTCAGCCACAGTGGAAATACTGAGTGAGTGTGAGTGTGTGGTTGTGTCTGTACATGCGTCATGTTTGTGTCTGTTCCGATGTTGGGGCGCCTTCAGGCTTATCTGTATGTTTCTGTCTGTCTTTTAGGACTTTCTACTGAGGCAGAAACGCAGCATTAAATTAACTAAATTCCCATTACAGTATTAGTAGTAATAGAGCTGTCTAATTGTTTTGGAATTACTGGTGCTAAATATCATAAACTAACAGCTACGAGGATCTTTTAAACATTCACCAAAGCTCATGAACAGTCAGAACATGGTTAACATCAAATAAATGTTCTAGTCAAGATTCTTTCTTTTATGAGTGCTTTTATAATATCTGGTTATATTAGGATTTTGCACAATAAAATCTTTAGGACACCAGGCGCTGGGATTGGAACATTTATTTTTCTTTTAAAACAAAAGTGATCAGTGGGTCATGATCACTTTTAATGGGAGAGTTACATTAACAGTTTTTGGCTTTGGCACTTTTGATGGAGCTAAAAAAGGAGCTAAAGCTTTTTTTTTTCACTTTTTTTTTTTTTTACATTTTACTGGCTAAATTATTAGTAAAAACCAAATCTGCTTATTTTTGATTAATCAGAGCAATTATAATAATTGGTTGTTGCCGCTCATTTTATCCTAATTCTCTGTGCCACTGCAGCTTTTAAACTAGAGAGACGAACAGTGCAGAAAATGAAAATGTGAAAAAACTAACACACGATCTTTAAGTCTAGGGTTACGGGTTTAAAATCTTTGAAACCATCACAAATTAACAGGAAGCTTTCACGTGGGTATTCATAAGAGAAGCGGACTTTTGGTCAGCGAGAATGAAAGAGAGAAGGTTTTGAAGAAGAAAAATGCTCCGGTTGTTATTTGGTCACTGTGTCCATCCAACCCTCACATGGAGAGAGACAGCTGCCACTCTGAATATTTCATGAGATCTACACAATGCCACACACACACACACACCATATGACCCCCACCCTCACTGAAATCTCCCTTGAATATACCTGCAGCCTCCAAACACACCCCTCTCTTGTTAACTTGTCCTGTGGAGCAGAATTTGGATAGGTAAAAAAATATCTACACAACAATTGCGCTTACACGTGTGTCTGTGTGTGTCTGTGTGCGCGTGTGTGTAAGTGAATCGGCTTGCTAGCATATGAGTGTGTGTTAATACGTGTTGTGTGTGTCTAACCCCTGCGCATCAGTCCCAGCAGGAGAAGATTGACAGCATAGAGGACAACGTCAACACAGCCGCTGCCAACGTGGAGGAGGGGACCAAGAGCCTGGGGAAGGTGTGTATTAATGTGTGTGTGCTGATAATCTGATGTGTGTGTGTGTGTGGTGTTTGGGAGATGGGGAGATCGATGGCACTTTGCCTCCCAGCCATTCCACAGCGTTTGTCCCTATTGATCTGTTCGAATACGGAGGAAAGCTGCAATTAAGGAAATAGAGAGAGGAGAGGGATGGAGAGAGGCGGGATAAGAGGGGCGACAAGAGACAGTGTGTGTGTGTTCGTATGTTTGCACATGTGTGTGTAGCATTGAGAAGAGGTTTAAATGATTGTTTAATAGTTTTTCAGGAGCAGCACTGCCTTTAGCTTAGCACGCCCTTACACTGCTCTGCGCTGAGTGTAAGTCAGCAGACGACTCAGTGCCCTTCACACGTATTACACACTTGAAATGTCGAAAGTTTTGTGTGTAATACCCAGAATGAATCACCTGTTTTTGTCAAATGGCACACACGCGCACACACACGCGCACACACACGCGCACAGCAACACATGACAAAAATGAACAATCGTGCTTTTCGGTACAGATTTTCCTGACTTTACATTTACTTTGAGAAACCTAAGAAGCCGTCCGTGTTTGTCTTTGTTTTGAGCTCTCTGTGGAGTAATTGGACTGTAATTACAAACACTTAGAGATGGTGATGACACACAGTCACACCTGTAAATACTTACATAACTAAAAAAAAAAAAAAAAAAACAGCCCTCTGTCATCTGCTTTCCTCTTTTGCTTTCCTTTAGGACCATCTACTTGCTTTTGAGTTTTCTGCCAGCACCAAAATACAGTCAGGGTAATTTTCTTTTGTTGAGATCATGATGTAGAAAAAAATGTAATATATCAGCCTCTCTAGCACAGCTAACACTACTCAGTAATCTGCAGAGTAGCTGAGCTTAAACAAAGGGTGAGAACAATATTGACAGGCATCTTGTTTTCATAATTTTATAATTCTTCAGTTAGCTAATGAGTCTGTGCATGAATGTTTTAAAAATGTATGAAAATTGTTATTAGATTACCCAGACCAGGCTGATTGTACTGTTTTAGCAGTACAATCAGGGATATTTGATTAGCAGCAAAAGCATCTTTTAAAAGAAATCAAGCAAAATGTATTATTTTATAAAGATTTTCTACCTTAAAGTGGACTTTAAATTATGAATCAACCAAGTAAAAAAACAAACAAAAACTTCTTTGTAAATTATTTGAGCTCTACATCAGCTTCTGTGCATACAGACTGATTAGACAAAAACCCTGTGCTGTTAACAGTCAGGACACACTGACCTTTAAACTTTTTTCAATAAAGCATTCTTTTTAAGCAGTTTCTTTAAAATTAAATTGACCCAAATAAACAAAACGAAAGCTGACCTCTCTGTAAGGTCACAGGTAGATGGAGTGGGCCGCACATTAGAGGAGGTTGTGGAGAGATAACGCGGATGAGAAGGACGTCAGATGTTTTAACGCGTTTGAAAGCTTGTAATCTGTCATCAGGTCAAACGGCATTACACACAGACACAGACTCATAGTCACACACGACACCCACGCTTCCTCCACCCTCCACAACCTGCACCCAGAGTCCTTTTAACTCAGCTCAGATGAAATTAACATTCCCTCAACTGCCACAGGGGTGGGGACAAGCGATGCCAGCTTTTGAACTAGATTAATTTAATGGTGAAGTGTTAATCAAGTGAGTGTCCGTGTGTGTGCGCGTGAGGATGGTCAGGGAATCAGTCATTAATTGCCATCAGCAAAGAGCACCTTCCACTCTGATGATAACAGCTGTAATAACACACACAGCCCACATCTCTCTGATTTTTTTTTTCCTAAATGGAGATAATGAAAACGCTTTGATGCAGCTGTGGAAGTGACGGTTTACGTTTACACACGCGAGGCTGTTTGTGTGTTTATTTATTTTTTTCTAATTTCTCCCTTCTTCTGTGAGTTGATGTGTGATCATGAAAGACGCATCCGAACTCTATCGCTGTCTGGAAGCCACAAAGTGCTAATGCCACCAAAGACGTGTGTGTGTGTGTGTGTGTGCGCGCGTGTGTGTGCGTGGCGGTGTTAAATTAAACTAGAACATATCTCTTTTTCCTGTCTCTCCAGGCAGTTGGCTACAAGTTGGCGGTGTTGCCGGTTGCTGGGGCGCTGCTGGGCGGTGTATTAGGAGGCCCACTTGGCCTGCTGGCTGGCTTTAAAGCTGCGGGGGTGGCTGCCGCTCTGGGAGGCGGCGCCCTGGGGTTTGCTGGTGGCAACATGGTCCAGAAGCACCGCCGAGCCAAAGTGGATCTACAGATGAAACAGCTGACGGCAACACCATCACCACCGCCATCGCCGCCACCAACAGATGAACCAGAGGCGAGGAAGGACAAATGACCCATCAGCCCCTGGTGTTCCACTGACCTATCACTGACGGTCCTGTATTGACTGACCAATGAACACCTCTGGTGTTGAGCTTCAGAGACTGAGTGTCGGGTGCTCGCCTTAAACATCGCTGTTACCAAGCACTGTGTAAAACAATTATGTAATGACGGCCTTAATTAAGAGTCACACGCTGATGTTCCAGGGTGAATGGTGTTTCTGTGGGGATGTTTTTTTTTTTTTTAATACACCAATGATTTTATGTTGTGAACACAGCACCAGTTATTTATACTACAGGGTTTTTTGTTTTTTTTTGTGCTTTGACTATTGAGCACAACTCTCTACTAAAAACAATGTTCAGCACTTCAATCAATTTACTTTAAGACGGTTTTGTCAGACCCTACCAATAATGTGAGCACAGTTAATCCATGTTGCTTAGGCTCATTTCCAGGGTGTTCAGGTTTACCGATGGCTATGCCTCACAGTTGTTTAATGCAGATAGTAATGTGAACAGCTTTGTGTAAATTTGTTTTTATAAATTATATTGATGCACAAAAAGTGCCACTGTCCATATCTTATCCTGCTGCTGCCAAATAAAACATTTCTTTTTAACACTAATGTCTCTTCACTGGATAAACAGAATGAACCACAGAAATGACAAAGCATCAGACAGCATCCTGTAAAATGGTTTTTAATTTACTTTTTTTTTTTTTTAAACTCTTCTTCTCTTCTGAGATGACAGGTTAAGAAATGGCATCACACTCCCCCCTGTTGGTCTGTATGTGGGCTGATATGTCATTATGCAGGTATCTGTTGGCCTCTGTGGGAAGGGCAGGATGCGCAGTACAAACTTAGCAATGGGTCCCCGTATTCAAGAGCTCCAACTATGGAATCTCAAGGATCTAGTACCAAAAACTTGTAGACATATAAAGACACAAAAACAATTTTAAGAGAACTCCATTTTAAGTGGCAGACTAAATTTCCACCATTCATCATGTGGGTTTTCCCCTCATGTTTTGGCCTTTTTACTTTAGCACTGGGAAAGTCTCTTCTCCCCCAGCACGATGACACATTTAACAGATGACAGCAAAAAAACAACAACAATCATCATGTTAAAGTACAGTATTTCAAAAAAGTTTCTTTACTTTTGACTCCCAGGAACAGAACTCCAAGGTGTCACTGCCATAACAATCCCAATGAAAAGTACCCAGCCTGCCCTTTGACCCTTTAGATTTCACCATATATGTCTGTGGATTTCTAACAAAAGGATTCTGGCTAGAAATGTAAGCAAATTTCTGACTGCAGGAGGTTTCTCAGCATCTTCAGATGCTTTAGAGGGTGGAGTGGACAGATCTGCCCAGCATTCGTATCCTTCATGACTTCATTCTGATTCAGCAGCAGTTCCAGCTTCATGTGGATTGTTGCCACAGGTCTGGACACTACAGCTTCCCACACCTTTTTTTTTGGGGTTGATCAAATTACAAAAGAGAATGTCACGTTCCTGTTAATTTGCCTGTGTGTTGTTTTTTCTTCTTCCTCTAAAAGAAATAACATAGCTGAAGGGTTTTCTGTAAAGTATTTCTCTTCACGGCATGCATATGACCTTCTCTAAGATCGCACGGCTGCTGCAGAGAGGGCCTCCACGCAGCATGATGCTGCCACCACCAGGCTTCATGGAGAGGGATAATGGTGCGTTTCTGGTGCTGTTTTGTGCTACGTTTATACAAAACATTAAATCTGGTATGACATCCTTTTGATTGGTGGTAGAGGGAGGAAAAAAAAAAACCTAACTACATCCACTGCGGCACAATACGGTAAGAAGAAATAAAATGTAAGAAGACCCCAGGGATATTTTAGAAGCACAGTAAGGGACATCATAATCAATAACCATGGTACCACTCGTACCAGGGAGAGAAGGGGTGCATCTCAATAGGCTGGAGTAGCTCAGTCTCTTTATCTTCAAGCCATGATTTAAAGTTATGCTACCCCTACCAAATATTCTATTTCTTCTTTGTGTGTGTGTGTGCGTGTGTGTGTAGAAGATATGGAGATAAAGCTACTTCAAACAGGCATACAGTTATAACTTGTGCTATACAAATTAGTTACACTTGAGTTGGTCATATTGAGATGCAGCCATGAGGTCAGTGAGACTAAACGAGTATCTCCTATCAGACAGGCTGAACTGCACTACCCACAGATAAGAACCGCACAACCAGAGTGAGTGAGGGATCTGTTCTGTTTTTCTTTTTTCCCCTCAAAAAAACCATAAAAAAAAAAAAAAAATATGCAGGGTGATGGAAAAGAATAAAATAAAGGAAAAAAAAAACTCTGCATTTAATTTAGACCAACATTGAGAGTCCAATGTAGCACAAACATATTTACAACCTCCAAAGAATAAAAGTAAAAACACTTCTATTGATGTCCCAATGCCCTTAGCCCCACCCCCACGCTACCCACACACACACACATTGTTCGTCTTTACCCCACCCTCGTTTTTTGATTCAAAATAAAAATTGTATGTGAAAGTGTTATGAAAATATAGGTTAGCCCAACATGGTTGTGTCATGGACTCCACTCCCCTTCTCCCGTTCTTCCTTTCTCGTCGTCGTCTCTTTTTTTTTTTATTTCTTCAGTAAGGGTGTTGGGTGTTGCTGTTCTGTCCCAACCCTAACCCCCTCCCTGACCCCGGGGCGTGGCATTGAGTCACAGGAAGGCCGTTAAGGTCACAGCTCGTCGCGGTCTCGTCTGAGGATGGTGTAGCGTGTCTCGCTGGGTGCTAGCTTCTGGAATGAGCTCTCTGGAGGACTGCTGGCTGCTTCTCCGCCTGTCTCCTCCTGAGAGAAGAAATTGAATTTGAAACAAATTGTCAAATTTTGCCTGAACCCCCCCCCTGAAAAAAAGTGACTCCACTGCCTCCGGTGACTAACCTGTCCAGGCGTGCTGTCCGTGGGGTCGGGCCCGTGGTGGAACTCTCGGTGAAGCTTACCGGAGTGAAGGTCCAAAACAAACTGTCTCAGTTTGCCAGGGACACTGAAAAAACAGAAACATATGTTGGACATCAATCATCTTTTATCCAATTTGAGGTTTGTACGAGTTGTTCCTTAAAAAAAAAATAAATAAATAAATAGATCCCTAATACAGCTGACACAAACCCCGCTTATTTAGGAGGCTTATTGCCATAACCTTCAAGGATTACTCCTAAAGGACTTTCAGGGGGTAAAGAGCTAAAGAGTAAAAGGAAAAATTTAATACGGTGGATCATTTATGCATTCCAACACACAATGTCCGACAATGGAAAAAGAACTGCTTCAACTACAGCGCTGGTCAGAATTAGACGTTAATATGAGACGCAGCAGCAGCAGAGGACACCAGTCCCTGCGGACATGTCATCAAGCAGCATTAATCCATATCTACGCTGCCCTGTAAAGTCTCCCTATTAACGACAGGTCATGAGCTGCTGTCATGTCACACAGGCAGCGCTGGTCCCGAGTCACCAGTAACCCAGTGTGGACACACACACATATGTATGTGTGTGTTTATATATATATATATATATATATATATATAAAAATAAATGTACATTGTGCTAATGCAATTACAAGCCGTGTGCCACATGTAGTGGCGATGTGATGTAATTAGGCTGTGGAGGTCTAGTCAGTCCTCGGGGCTTCTGTCTATCTGATCAGACTCTGATTGGGGACGGAGTGGGGGTGCATAATGGTGGGGGCACAATAAATAAGATTAAATTAGATTAGACTGGATTAGTTTAGCACTTATTGCACGTGCCAAATCATGTCACATTAGCTCCAGTGTCCTGGCCCATTCATAAAGGACAGATTTGAGGAGGTGTGACATTTCTCTGGTGTCGAGCGGACAGAAGATTATGGTGTGTGTGTGTGTGTGTGTGTGTAACAAAATTTGTCTTATGAAGAGAAGGTCTCATTATGAAATTAACATTATAACAATACAGGTAAATTTTATATAATTTAGCTGATCAGTATCCAACAGTAATTCCTCAAAACATCCAAAAGAATGCTGGTTATGAAACTGACTGAACACGAGAATGATTCAATTGTAAATTACAAAGTAAAGTCCAGTCGTGGACAGGTTTCATTTGTAGCTGCCTTTCCTTTCTTTCTTTTTTATTATTGTACAAAACAATAATGAACCTATATTCTGTTTTTTTAAATCTTGGATATACTTGAACAAAGATGAGGTGATATCACAAACCAAATTAATTTATTAAAATGAAAACAGTTTTCTTATTTAGCAATTTAAAACAAGATTGCCTCATATGGGAAGAGTGAGGTCGTACTTACTTGAGGTCTTTGAAGTCGGGGAAGACATACATGTGTCTGAATGAGTCTATGGCGATGACGGGACAGTCAGCTGGAGTTTTCTGGATATGGAGCAGAGGATGGCGGAACTTATCGCAGTCCGCATGAAGGAAGTTTATTGACCCTGGGGGAAGAAAACCAATAATACCACTTATTGTGAAATATCTACGAGGGAAGGAATTTACTGAGTTGTTGCAATGAATGCATCCTGTTGCAGCACCACGCTCAAATTCAGCAAGCTCTTTAGAAAGAGCCTTTCACAAACAGCTTTATAAACCTGAGGCAATGGGACTGAAAACACCTCAATTCAAAGATTAAGAGGTGAGGCCCAATACTTGTCAACATAGTGTAAAAAGAAAAATGACTTCCCTTACAGATACAGAGTGCACACACTCACCTTTCTCACTGATGAGCTGGCGAGCCACTTCATGCTGGAACTTCTCTAAGCTCTCTGTGTCTTCTTTAAGATGGAACAAGATGAGGAAAGGGATTCCTTCTTCAGTCAGCTCCTGGAAAACACACACACAGTGTCAAAAACAGATGGAGTGTGAACCTTTTAAGGCCTCAGCAGATGGTTCCACAACGACTCCACAACAACCCTCCTGTTTTAATGTAAATATATACACGTACATCCGGTGGAGCAGAGGTGGAGGTATTTTTTGCTAAACTACAAGGTAAAAACTCGAACATAAATCCAAATCACATTCTCTCGCAACTACCAAAAAACAAACACAGCTATGGCTTAACAAGCAAAAGCAGGTAACAAACCTCTCCATTTTCAAAGGTGATCTCCCTAACCAGAGGCACACACTTGTCCTGGGTCCAGGCGTAGGTCAGGTCAAAGTTGGTGAGTGAGCCGAGGTAAACCATGTCAGGAATGCCCTCGCCCACAGGTTTGTAGACCACATTGTCTCCACTGAAGCGCTCGGACTTAGACACCTCACTACAACAGTCAAGTTTAAGGATACAAACATGAAAAGAAAGCTAAAACGATGGACAATGTGCAGATCTAGTTGGTGTCTGTGTCTCACCCGAAGGCGGCCAAGAATGTGCAGTCATCTCGAAGGATGTTGGCAACTTTCTCAAATGCTCGATAGGTGTCAGAGTCCTTGTTTTCAAAGAAACCAATGATGTTTCTCTTGCTCCTCTGTTACCAAAAAAAAAAAAAGTGTTAAAAATGAGTATCATTTAATTATACAAAGGGGAAACTTGCACATTAACAGAAACTGCCACCTACATCCACAGAATTAATCTCCTCCACTGAGGACAGCTCTTTCACTGGGTCGACCTGCTGCTGGCGGATGAAGTCAGCGATGGCCGTCACTGACCTCTGACCCCTGTATTCCCTCTTCATCATCATCCCATTGCGGAACAGCTTCAGTGTTGGATACTTAGTGATGCGGTAGCGCTGAGCTATGTCCGCTGCACTCAGGCAGAGGGGGAGAGGAAGTTAAGTAAAGAAAGAAAGAAATCAATTGATGAAGAGTGAGAAGAGTAAAAACACATGGGGATGGGTGGATGGGGAGCGGCGCAGCGACGGAGACAGCAGTTAAACCTCAGTCTGAAAACACTGCCTTCAGTCAGCTCTGAGCTCTGATCTCCCACATGAAAGCAGCCCCCCCACCAAGAGTAAATATTCTCTCTGCACACACTGTGTGTGTGTGTGTGTGTGTGTGTGTGTGTGTGTGTGTGTGTGTGTGTGTGTGTGTGTGTGTGTGTGTGTGTGTGTGTGTGTGTGTGTGGCAGGTGTCAATCTCCCAGCGGGCGGTCTCTAAGCCTTCGGTCTTCACAGGAAGCAGCAGTTTTGTCATTAGCCTTCAAACAGTTTGCAGGTCATCAATAATTCCCTTTAATTTGCTTTATCTCAAAAGGCTGAGGCCGGTGGTTTATGTGGCTTTGGTGTGTCGGGCATCTATGTGTACATATGTGCATCAAGTATAGTTAAAGTATAAGAGCGCGCGTGTGAGTGTGTGTGTGTGCCTTTCTGTTTCCTGTATACAGAATGATGCCGTTAAGAGTTTGAGGTATTAGATCACCAAAAACAAACCAGTGGCTCCATTTTCATAATACTGGTACAAACAAATCATCAGCAAATGTCAGTGTCAGAAAGGAAAATTATAAGTATTACTCACAATGCTGGTCACAGTCGACGCGAGCAAACACCACCTGCTTTGTATCAGGGAACTCCTCCCTCACTATATTAGATGCCTCCTCAAAAATTGGATGGAGCATTTGACTGAATCTACACCTGTGGGATGATCAGGAAAGTGTTTTCTTTATTCGCACTTTAACTGTAGGAATTTCCTACATTACAACAGACAGGCAGTGCATAAAAATCCTTTAAAAATGAATAAGGAAAATGTGGAACTTTAGCAAAACACTGGCATTATAATGAGGTGGTCCAGTGACACCGAGAGAAACAATACACTTACCAGTCTGCGTAAAAATTCACTAATGCCACCCCAGCATTATCTGCAAGGAAACACAAACAGGGAAGAAATGTAAGCCTCTATGTATTACTTGCTCTAATGAAAGCATGTGCGGCTAGTAAAATTAATTAAGAAACCAAATTAAATGTGAACCCCGTCATTTTTCTGTGACTGATGGAACAAAACAAAACAAGCAGTTAGAGAACAATTTAGCCACAGGAAAATGAAATGCTGCTTAATGAAAAGTGAATGATGAGCCGAGGAATACCAAACAACGCCCATAACAGTGGCGAACTGCTTATTTCCAGGTCATCTGAGTATTGTAGTAAACACGTCTAAAGATTTTGGGAAAGACGTGACTGTGCGACACTGCAAAACGTGTCGACAGTAAGATGACACAAAAAACAAAACACTTGTATCACATCTCAGGAGATTTAAGATGCAAAACCAACAATCAAGATCTTCCTTTGCTACCAATGTAATAAATAAATCATTTACTTTATTGTCGATACTTAAATGACCAGAGACTGTTTGAACTCGTGTAGATTTGAGGATGTTATCATCCTTCTCTAAAATATTTTTCCCTTTTATGTAATGTTTGCTTCAGGACAAATGTGAAGAATAAAGCGTGACGTCTTACTTAGGACGTCGTCAATGTTGCTCGAGTCCAGACTGATGATTTCTGCCTGTCCGGGAGTAGAGAGGCCCATCACCTACAGACACAAAGAGAAGGGACGGATTAGCAGTTACAACTTAAAACACACATGCCGAGTAAGACCGCTACATCTCCATCTATGTGTTATGACTAGGGAAGGACAATGATCAGATTTTATTGATGTAATAGCTCAGTTTGCTTACTGATCAATTATCTGCATGGAAAATAAGCAGGAAAAAAGCTATGAAGTGACTTATGTGGGCAAAAAGATCTGCAACCACATCAGTACAGCTTATGATAAAATGTCATTTAAAACAAAAAAAATAAAATAAAATAAAATAAAAACCACAATGATAATTTTGGAGCTGTTTTCTGTGATCTGGAAGCGCAACTGGAATTGATTTTCAATTCCCATCCTTAATAAGGATAAGTTGAACACTCCTTCCTTAAAACGTAGCACACCACGATGCTGCTTCACACAATTTTACACCTGAGATCGCCGAAAACCAACAGGTTAAATTTAGGGCCACACACAGAAAACGTGGATCGTTTTGGAGAGCGGTTGAGCCGAGCCAATCAGCTAAAATGTACTTTTGGCTCATGGCTGCCAAAGCAAATACGTGTGGCACCATGTTTTTAACTTCCCAGATGACTAAGCAACTGTGTTTTTTTATGACAAGAGATGACCCTGTAGTTGGAGAATTCACAGTAAGGCGTAACGTGTCAATTTGAAAATGAAGGGATGGTTGTGGATTTCAGAACTAAGACTACAACCATCTCTCCTGTGGCGATAAATGATCAAGACTAATCAGCTTAAATATCTTCTTACAATAAAACACGAAAACAAAACGGAGTGGAAGATCAGAGTCAGAATCAGTTTTATTGACCAATTATGTGTAGACACACAAGGAACTGAGCGCTGGTTACTTCTCTGCTCTCAATGTACGTAACACAATAGATCAAGTGCAATAAAATTGCAGGTATGACCTTGAATGACTTTCCTATGATTGCTGAAGAAGAACCAGCCAGTCCTTGATGACCATCCTCCGTCTATGATGTTCAAGGTGCTACCATCTGGCTCCAGATGCGATATGTCAACATGTGGGATAAAAATTAAAAACTCATCTCTCCCAGCTCTCTCTCTCTCCTAGTGTTGGATTTTTAAATCTTTGTGGCATTTTTATGTTGTGTTTATTGTTTATTAATAACTGTGTGTTTGGTGATTTCTGCTGACTGTACAACCAATTGTCTCCAAGTAGAAGTAAAGATAAAAGTAGAGCTTCATGACAGTGGCTCCTTTACCAACAACTTTCCCAGTGTGTCCCAAGAAAACTGAGAGTGAGTGTCATCTTTCCATTGTTTCTTGTTCCTGGGACTGCCCAGGATTCTTTCCTGCAATTCCTGGTACTGAGCTAAATATACAGTGCACACTCCCACCTTTACCCTGCTTTGTTTGCAGAGCTCTCAAGATTTTTCCACATATGAAATCTGGAAAATGTCGGGTGAATTATGTTGGGATATCATCTGGAGTTGCCCATTCTCACAGGTAGCACATAATATGTACTTCATGTAACTCTCGTCCTTTTTACAGGAAATTTTTCTCCAGTCAGTTTATGCTTGTGAGCTGCCCGGAGTAAAGCGCAGAAGACACATTACGACCACTTGTTAGCTGTGAATTACCTGGATTATCATCTGAGCTATTCTTGGCACAAATCAGCGCAACCAGACATCACAGAGCGCGTGCACTGGGGAGATCACATGTCGCTGTTGTGTAATGTCTAGGAAAATGGGAGGCATCAAGTACAAGCTTCAAAGTGGCCTTGGATTTCTGAGTAAAATATTTATTTTCCCTGGATTTTTTGTTAATTCACTAAGGTTTACATGGAACACAGTATATAGGAAAAGCACTATTTTTTCTTTTTTGTCCACACTGTCCAAAATGCACTATAATAGTTGAATGTAAATGTAATAAAGATCTTTGAACATTAAACCATTACACTGAGATGGGTTTTTATTGTGTTTATTTATTTTATACGAGTCACTTCCAAGATTAAGCCTCAAAACACTCAGCTTTTTTAGTTTTTTTTTAAAATTTATTTTATTTTTATGGTTTAAAGGTGTGAAGATAAGTGTCATAATTTTCTTTCTTTGCCTTGAGCCCTCAAAATATTAGCCAATTCTTAATATTTTATATATCACTCAAAGGTGTTCATTACAAACAATCATTTTGTACATTTTTGTACAAAAATCCTTTTGTCATCAAATATTTGACAACGCTTAGAAGAAAACACGGGTTGGAACTACAGCATGTGCATAACCGGATTACGGTGACATTCCAGGTCTCACCTTCTGCAGGGTGCAGAACAGGTGAGACCAGGTTTCTGAGATACAAGTACAATCGAGGTATGCTTCACACACACTGCGGGTTTCTAGATTACTTTGTGATAAATGTCAAAGCATTTAAAATGTACAGGAGCACTGACACACGGGGAATTTTACTTTTACTTTGTGGAAAATGGCGAGAGGAACTACAAACACACAGATGCAAATATAAAAGGAAACTGTAGCTAGAATAAACTGTTACTAAATGAGCCTTTTTTTAATAACGCAAATGTCACGACAGAAGACAAAACTTTCCTCTTTTACCAACTTATTTCATCAAGGCTATCAGATATTACTCGTTAATCTCCATGCCACAGCCACTGTAGACAAAAAGTAACATTACAACACACCATCTAGTTATCTATTGTTATCTTTGCTGACTTAAGATCCTCTTTAAACAGGATACGTGAAGGTCGGCCAGATCTGAGGAAGTCGACAAACTTGTAAAGAGTGACACAGGTCAAGTGGCCTTAACGTTTGCTCGCACACAAACCGTCACTGCCTTTTATTTTAAATAAATAATGATTAAAGAAACAAAACAAAACAAGCAAAAAAACACTATCCTAAAAAAAATTAGGGCCGCAAACAACCAATTTCTTCTATCATTAAATCACATGTTCATCAGGCCTAAATGAAAAAAAAATGCTAACACAATATAGTTTTAATTTTATAATTTTAAAAATGGAAACAATTTCTCACATTTCAGAAGTTGTGACCTGCAATTTTTCAGTGTTTATCCTATTCTTGTTAATCGCCCTTATTTATCACACCAATTCCCCACACAGAGGCAGGCAGATCAGGTGAGGTGCCATCCCTTCACGGACACCATCCATCTTGGTTCATATGTGTTAATTAAATTGATTTTAAACTACTTTAAACTTGGGGTTGTAAATGTGGCACTGGTCCCACTTTTTTGGGGGGGTAGGCCTTGGATGCTTTAGCCATGTCTCAAGTATATTAAGCTAAATACACCTTGTGGACAAAAGTGTTGGGCCGCACCTCTTAATCAGTCCCATTGCCACAGGTGTATAAAACTCAGGCAACTAGTCATGCACGCTTCCTTTAAACATTTGATAAGAGTGGGTTGTTCTAAAGAGATCACTGAAATTTCTTCCCTCCTGGAAATTCCAAGATCACTTGTAAATGGCATTATTTCAAAGTAATAGTGCCTATGAACCACAGAAACTCAGCTACAACAGGGTGCCAAGCTCCAGAGCAATGTCACAGAGTGTGCAAAAGTCACCAGTGTTTTGCTGAATCACTACCTGCAGAGCTCAAGACATCTTCTGGCATCATCATCAGCACAGAAACTAAGCAACGTGAGCTTCATGGCACAGGTTTTCATAGCCAAACAGCTCCTGTAGGCTTAATATGATTTGGCACAGTACTTTTTGTATAAGTGACACAAGCGTTAATGATGTTGACATTTCCTCCCTAGGGTCAATACACTTTCTTCACGCAGACTAAAATAAGTTCTGCCATCCTCTGCTCAGTATCCAGAAAACTCCAGCTGACTGTCCCGTCATCGCCATAGACTCATTCAGACACATTTATGTCTTCCCCGACTTCAAAGACCTCACGTTTTCATTTAAGCTGACCTTGCTTTAAACTGATAAATGTCAAAACTGTGTCTTCACGTCAGTAATTTACTTTGTGACATCATTATGTCATCATCTTTGTTGAAATATTTTCCAGATTAAAAAATAAAAAAATAAAATATACACATTTGTTTTTTACTTTCTTGTGTATGGAACTAGTTTTCCATTACCTACGCCCCCCTCCCTTTCCCCAAAAAAAGAAATCACTCACTATTAACACCCATTTCCTTATATTGTATGGAGTTCTCCTTAATTATGTTAATTTATCCAATATTTAGCTACATGTCTGAATCATACAACTCAGCACCTCATCCGTTTGGCCTCCATCTATTTATTGCTTATTTGTAACTAAGCTTTCATGGTACTTCTGGGTTTGTTTGTTTTTAATTCAAATTGTAATGTTTTTATTTCTTTTAAATTAGCTCAATGAATCCCTCTGTTGACCGATTAAACTACAGCAGTACCAAAGTATCAGCTCACACCATCAAAAAAGGTAACGACTGCCTCAAAGAAGGTACAGCAGCAGATTGATATTAGATATCACGCTGGTCTGAAGCTCGCACACAAGTTTTAAGTTTTCACTTCAGGCCAGACTGCTCTCTGGCTAGTTCCGGGTTGTCAGCCAATGAGAATGAGCCACAACAGAGGAATTCACCAACCGGCGAGCTTCATTCAGAGACACATACAGAAACACGAAGAGTCCCACATTAACTTCAGCATCATTACAGGAGCAAATATTAAAGAAGGTCAAACGCAGCAAACCCAACCTTTATAAATCTCTTAAATTAACAATGCTAGCAGTTATCAGTTATCTAACTGCTGTCAATGTGTGGTAGCGCCTAATGCTAGCTTGATGCACTTCTACACCTCAACAAAGTTACCTGCACTCAAACTCCAGCTTTTAACGATTATAGCTACTGCAACTCAAACACATACTGTAAATTACAGCTAGTTCTAACAGCGATGTTCTAACACTACCGGCTACACTGCAGCCGGATAACCTGACTAGTTTTGAGGGTTGCAGGAGGAAACACAGCCAGAAGGCCTCCTCTGTGAACCTGCTAAACATCTCCAACACTAACAGCGTACATACTGGTCAACTCAGTCACTTCATAAGCCACGTCCCATGCCAGCAGAGGCTCGTCGCTTAGCTAGCAGCTAACTAACCAGCGGCAATTACTTAGCTAAGCTTAGCTATGGAAGCTACCAACAGCCTGCGGTTACAGTGCACAGTCCACGGCTTTCATATGAATACATACCAGCAGTACAGCCGTGACAAAGCGGACATCCACAGAGGGAGGTAGTGCTAACAGTTTCATTGTATGGTGCATTTATTGGAGGTGGTGGTGTTAAGTCTTCCCAGTCTGTCTCGACGCCGCTCTTCTCACTGCAGCAGGAAGCCGACGGCGAACCAATCTCACGGTGACCACGGAAGCGTGAGCGACACTTCCTGGTAGTTGCTAGGCTTTGTGGATACTGTAGTTTTTCTGGTACCTTCAAGCGGGTCACTTGAATGAAGAGAAAACTCAAATTATGGCGATTTGTTGTTTTACGATACTAACGGGAGTTGTAGTGTTTTGTCAACACAGACAGTGGTGATTCAACGGGACGTCTTGGAAGAAAACTTTTCAAAGATTTTCATCCTCGCCGAAAGAAAACCAAACGGTAAATATGACGACGACGAAGAGAAGTGGATGGAGCACTTTGTTAAAATGCTATGGCACGAGTGTTTTACTGAGCGGATCCATTGTCACACACTGTTTTTTCTCTAGACTTTTTCAGTGCGATTATGAATAACTGATTTCTCTGAACACGATGGAGTTGCATCATTATGCTTGAGTTTTCTGCAATACTCCGTTGTTCACCGTCTAGCTATGCGCTTTATGTTTTCAAGCTAAAACACACTTGGTTGCACAAATCTTTTTAAATATTTAGATACCGACTTTGATTCACAACTCTCCAAAACCTCTGCAAATGTTCTCCATAAAGAACAAGAAGGAGGGAAAAAAAGAGCGTTTGTGGTTAATTGTTGGTTTTTAAATCTCTGTTTAACAACTCAGAGCTATAACTATTATAAACAATCTGTTACTCTGAGACATGTCTCCCCTGCCTGTAATCAGTACAGTGTTATGCTGGCAGTTATTTGTTTGAACAGGTGGGCTGATCTCAGTATGTGAGTGAGCCTCTTTCTCTGCCCTGGCAGGAGTCAGGATCAGGGCAGGTAGGGGACCTGGATGCACATTCACACCCACTGAGGATGCTCTGAACTGGGAAACATCTGCTGAAGTATCCCCCTTAACGCAGATATGGTAAGACTCCGGTGCACTGAGTGCAGTTAACCAGGTCTAATTTGATGTATAAATCCCTGAAGTTTATTTTTCTATTGGTAATGTCTTTAGTGTCTCCACTGAACTCCTGGTCTTTAAATCTCTCTCTAGAGTCAAGACCGTGTGTAACAAAGCTAATTGTGTGTGTGTGTGTCTGTATGTGCGCGCGCGCGTGTGTGCGTGCAGCAGCAACCTAATTGTTAAGGAGATTAAGGTGGAATGTTGAATTGAATCCCAGCATTAATATTTTATGGGCTAAAGCTGTCCATAGGGGGCTCACAGTGTGCGAGCAACTCACAGATGGAGTGGGGAGGATTTCTCAGTGATAAAGAGAGGGAGGAGCTCCATATCCTTTAGGTGTCAGTGCACACTTTATGTATATATATGTAGTTATGAGGTATGAAAAATCCTTTGGTAAACTGTCTTTACTGGGTTTGCTCATAGATGATTAATAATGTGAATTAAAGTTGGATCAAAGTTTTGAAGAGCAAAAAACTTTTACTGTTATTTTAATTTAGCAAGAATATTATATGTTATTTATATAAAATGACTCATTGAATAGAGGTAATGATGTAAAAGTTGAATATTGGTCAATTAACTAAATACTGTTGAACAGAAAGACATAGGAAAAATGAATATATATAAATAATTTGGGTGTTGCTACTACTTATTTTTGTGAAAGATTTTGCTATTGAACTTTAATTTTATTTTAAATGAACAGTTTATGCCTTGTATACAGTCACATAAAAAATAAAGTATACCCTCTTTCATTTCTAGAGTTTTACATATCAGAACATAAAAGAAAATCATAATCAACACCACATATGTTACACTGTCATTATTTATTTAACAAAAACTAAGCCAAAAAGCAGAATCTGTGTGTGGAAAAGTAAGTATACCCTTATTGTTTCCATAGGAGTTAGGAGCCTGATTAGCATCCAGGTGCCGCTAATCAAATGCACTTGATTTACTGATCATCAGTAAGGGTGAGCACCTTTATAAAAGCAGATGTTTTGGCGGCTTGCTGGGAAGGCTTATAAAGCCATTTCGAAACATTTTCAAGTTCCTCATTCTACCACGAGGAAGATTATTTACAAGTGGAAAGCATTCAAGGCAGTTGCCAATCTTTCCAGGATTGGACGTCCCAGGAAATTCACCCAAGGTCAGACTGTGCAATGCTCAGTGAAACTGCAAAAGACCCATGAGGTGCATCTGAAAATCTCCAGGCCTCAGTTTGCATGTTAAATGTTAACGTTCATGACAGAAAGACTGAAGAAAAAAACTGAGCTACTGCACAGCTTAGGTTTACAAAGCTGCATCTGAACAGACCACAAGACTTCTGGAACAATGTGCTTTACATACAGCAAGACCAAAGTGGAGATGTTTGACCATAACGTACAATGAAAACCAAATACAGCACATCAGCACAAACACCTCATACCAACTGTCAAGCTCGGTGGTGAAAAGGTGATGATTTGGTTTGGTTTTGCAGCCACAGGACCTGGGGACTTTGCACTCATTGAGTTGACCATGAACTTCTCTGTACATATATATATATAGGTATTGTAGAGTCAAATCTGAGGCCATCCTTTTGACAAAACTGGGTCATGAAAAAGGAAATTAATCCCAATCACAGTGAATCTACAACGGAATGACTGAAAAGAAAAAGAATCAGGTGCTGCAATAACCAAGTCTAAGTCCAGGCCTCAGCCTGATTCAAATGCTGTGATGAGGCATTACATGAGCTGTCCATAAACAAATGCCTACAAACCTCAATGAACTGAAGCAACACTGTAAGGAAGAGTAGGTCAAAATTCCTCGACAACGATGTGAGAGACTGATGAAGTCGCACAGAAAATGACTACTTCAAGTTGGTTTTAACGGTGGTTCAGTAAGCTATTGAATGACTGTGTGTACTTCACACACATTGCTTCTGTGTTTTGGCTTAGTTTTTGTTAAATAATGTCATGGTGTCATGTGCTGTTGTTCATCTCAGCTTGTTGTGATGTTGTGAGGCATGGAAAATAAGGGTACGAGATGACTAATAACATAGAGCGTGTCAGGGTGTTTCCAGGCTCAAAATGGGCCTTTGAAAGTGACTGCTCCACATTGTCTTAACAGAAGTCTGCATTTCTTAAATATATGTATGTATATATATAGCTTTGTAAATGATCTCACCGTTTTTTCCTTTAAAAAAAAAAAAGGTTCAATCTTAAGTATTTTTATAACAGTTCTGGTGAATGTCCTTTGGTGGAAAGGCCTAACCCTCATTTTCTGGGTGCCAAAATTTTTTACATGCAGGGAAACCCCAGTGAACATGTTAACCCTTTTCAGCGTCCTCGTCTGACAATGTAATGTGTCGTCACACTAGCTGCAGAGTAATGCAGCACACTCTCACACCAATCTGATTTCATCTATCCATCTGCTTTCTGTTTTGCCCTCGCCTCCCTTTTCTGCTTTCTCCATCTTTTTTCCATTTCGCATTGCTCCCATTGATTTTTTTGTTTGTTTTTCCAGCTGATTATGTCCCTCTACTCTGATTCGCCGGTGGGCACATTGCTCTCTGCACTTTAATTGGACATTTAATTAGATCACAGTTTTAGTCCAATTAGACTCAGAGGTGTGGGGAAAAGAGGATGGAGGGGAGAAGAGGAAAAAGTCCCCAAGCTGGTGTCTCTGCCTCCCCCTACACTGCCTTCTCATTCTCTCCTCTGTCTTTTTTCTTCATCTCTCTATTTCTGTCTGCCTTGCTGTCTCTCCCCCCCCTCCTGAGGGTGGCTCATTAGTGATATAATGGGATGACACAAAACACACAGCTCCTCTAACTCTCAGAGTGTCTCAAGCAGTGGCTGAACTACATAGACAAGGTTATGGGGACTCTGCTGGCAGTGTTAGAGAACTTGTCTGTTTTTTTTTTGTTTCGTCCCTTCTTCTTCTCTTTGAAGCTAAAAAGAGGCTAAGTGAAAATGTTGACAGTCTGCCACTCAAGACAGAATTGATCAGCCCACAAATGTGCACACACAGACACACAACAAACCAATCACAAGCTGGGCAGAACCCTATCGACTCAGTGGAGTGCTTCAGTGTGATATCACAACACCTAATGACACTAAGATAAGCTTCACTAGCAGCAGTCAAATTCAGGGCTATTCTGCACCAGTTCCCGCCCTCTTTCTCCCCCTTTTGTTGTCGTAGTCTTTGCACGGAGCATAACAACACTGTTTCCCAGTGGATGAAAACACATGGGCGAATGTAAACACGCACAAAAATACACCCAGATGTATGCAGATATGCACGCACTAAGGCTCAGGTGTAAGTTCTCAGAGGGCACAAGCCAATCTCTGTGTCCCTTAAGCAGTTGTGCACACACACACACACACATTCTGTGCTTTCTGAGTATCTCAGGAGGAAGATAGAGAGCCAGGCTCTAATGTGCCTCTGCCCACACACGCCTTTCCATCCCACACTTCGTATCTGCATCACTAATCTCTATACATATACCATATGTGTGTGTGTGTGTGTGCATGTATCGGTGGTGTGTCTCTGAGTGAACAGCAGTCAGGCAGGGGTGTTTTAGCCACAGGCGTCACTACCTGACCCCCATGGCTGTGAGATTGACAGCTGTGGTCCCACCTAATTGCATTACTCTCCCAGGTGATTGGCTCACACCCTAGGGGCTCATTTGTCAGGATGCACTGTGGTAATGATGTAAATTAGCAGATCTATGTGTCACTCAGCCTGCTTCCCTCCTGCTGATTGGCCCCGCTGTGCCCAAGGGCTCGGCCCCCAGCTGAGGGAGCCAGCTCATTGGTCCTTGGGGAAACAGGAAGTCCCCGAGAAATAGGGCTTTACAGATTGGGGATCCCTAAGGGCTGATATTATCCTTCCTCCAACATCTATACCTGTCAGTCAAAAAAAATCGAGGAACCGACCCCTGAAGCTTCTATCTTCTATCAGATACATGCATGTAGGAACCCATAATAACCCCGTGATGGCTAAGAAGCTAAGGGCACTCAGCTCTAACTGTATAAACGGTAATAAAAATGTTTGCGTGTGTGCGTGCTCTAGAAATGAAATAAAGGCCACAGGCTCAGGCTCTGTCCCCCATTGCTAACCCAGCATGCCCTAGTCATGTCGCCTATCAAAAGCAGACACCTTCACAGTGACAGACAAGTAGAGAAGCACACACACACACACACACACTTTTTTACCTGTTTGTCTCAATAGCATCAATTGAAGCGTTACTTTCAGTGAGTGTGTGTCTGTCAGGAGGCAGCAGCGCGCATGTTTGCAGCACTCCTGTCGTGTTTCTGAAAGGTTTCGTCGGAGTGTCTAGATTCTTTGTTAGAATCTCTGCAGTTATATGAGGCAGAATATGAATAAAGACTAAATAATGTCAGCATCAGCATGAATCAATACTCATACAGATGCACAATCACTTGGTCTGGACCTCAGTCCATGATCAATGGTTTACTCTGAGTTATTGTCTTCATATTAACAAGTGGAGTGCTCCCTGAGGAACGCGTATGAATGGCTAAATGAGACCACTCCAAACCTCTCAACAGGACCTTGTGTTGTTTTTACACCCTCCTTTGTCTGGTTTCAGACGCTGCATTGCAAAAGCCTTTTTAGCCAAATTTGGATGCACTGTAGGTGTTTCCAAAACACTCAGGTCCTCATAAAACTCTAATTGCCCACTCTTGGTGATATGAATGTCCCTCACATAGATTCAGATATTGACTCGTGTCCCTCGTGTTGGTGTTTGGCCAAATTATAACTTTTGTTTATTTATTTATTTATTTTCCTGCATCTAATATTATTCATAAATCAATTCATATTTTAGTCTGACTGTTGGGGGCTTTCAAATAGACTTGAGAAGTGTAGAAAAGGATCAAAATAAATGGACAGAAGGAAAGAAGTTTGGCTTGAGCGCACAACTTAAAGGAGGTCTTGTGATCGTCTCTTTTTTGTATTAAAGAAATCATAATAATAAAATTGTATTACTTGTTTGTGCAGCTCTGGAATATCTGCTGTTTGTGCGTGCATTAAGTTAAATATTTGCAGACTCTGTGAGTGTCTGAGTGAGCATTTCCATCTGCATTACTGACTGGGGTAATGACTTTAAATTAGAGACGTTTGTGGTTGATTTTGGTAAAGCTCGTGTAAAAACTCTCTCTCACGGAAAATCACTTCCCATGACATGGCACATGTGCCAAACACACACGCTGACACACTAACACACACCTTCAAGGTGCCGCTCCCCCACTACTACCACCACCACCCGCTTGATCTCACACATAGCCTTACCTCGCAGTAAATGTTGTAACTAACTTGTATTAAGTCTCTGCCACTACTTGGCAGAGCGTGAGAAAGCAGGAGCATGATGGGTAATTGCCGTGCTGCACGCAGTGTCTACGGGAGCTCTCTTTATGAGGTGACTAGGGGGAGGAAGAGGGGGATGAGAAACGATGGATGGAAGACACCGCAGTGTTCCCTCACCTCCCCGACCAAAAGTTTAGAAGTGTTTTTAAAGCTGCGAATGCCTTAACACTTATCAGTAACTCCCCTCTGCTGTATCGGCATGAAGTCTCTTTGGATGGTCATTTTTGTGTTGCATCAGATCTGGGAGTTAATGAAAACGTCTCGGAGAAAACTCTGATTGTGGCATCAGTTTGTGCCTCCAGCATTTATGTGTTTAGGGGCAATAATTGATTTCTGTGCTGCGCTCCGCAGGGCTTGTCCCACATCTCCAAACCGAACAAACAAACACACACATGCATGCGCGCTCACACACGCACACACACATAAACACGGCAAGGCATGCTGCAGTATTAATGAGACATGAATAAGACATGAAGAGAGACCCCCCTCTTACACGCTCACACAGGGTCTCCCCCTCCCCAGCTGCTTCCTGTCTGCACGTTACCCAGCTTTCACTGCGCTCTGGTTAAGTGGGGCCAGGAAGAGATTTAACCCCCTCAGCAGGAGCACACACACACACACACACACACACACACACACTTTGAGTTGTGCACGCTCGCAGTCCCTACTGCCAGCTCACATTAGCTCTCTTATTTTGTTATTGGCTGTACGCGTTTTGCTGTATGATCGACTGCTTGTGGAGCTTCAGGTGTTTATTATCTGCCCGCAAGATGATCCGTGTGTAAAATAGTAATAGCCTTCTGAATGGCTCAATCACTGTTTGCTTATTATACAGAAAAACTGCATCTATATTCTCTGATCTCGAGAAACACGGTTTTATTTAGAATATATTTATTTGTCACGCAATACGATATTACACTGAACATGAAGCACTTAATTGTGAGTGTGTCCGGTAATGAGTGTGCTTTGAGTCAAGTGAATGCAAAGGAAACTGTCTAGACTCAGTTTAATGTCACAAACTGTGTGTGTGTGTGTATGCATGTTGCTGCAGCTCAAGTTGTGAACTTCCATCTGTTTGTGTTGCAGGCCTCAGCGACGTCCAGCCCAGGACCTGCCTCTCTAGGCTCGCAGGTTCATGCAGCAGCTGTCAACGGAGATAGGAGCACTCTCCTCAGACTCATCACCGGTAAGCAGCACACGGGCAACTGGCCTCTAAATCTTAAGTTCATGAACTCCCTCAGCTACTAAAGAAATACAGGTTTAATATGTTGTGGCATAAATTAGAAATGTGTAGTAAAAGAATATAAGAGGGCAAACATGAGGATGCAGGTTACCAGTGCTAAAGTGCTACCTTGTGACTCCCAGCAGCTCCAAATAAATTGATTTTTCTCTTTAAGTATAAGAATGAATTCTGTAGATTTTCACCAAAATCTTGGTCTGTATTGGGGTCTTAACGTCTGACTTAAACCTTCTGTTGTGCTTCGTGTGTGTCCACATGTAGCAGAGCCCTTGCTGAAGGACCGTGAGGACCAGTTCGGCCGGACCCCTTTGATGTACTGCGTGCTGGCTGACCGTCTGGACTGCGCAGAGATTCTGCTGAAAGCCGGAGCATCGGTCAACAAGACCGACCTCAGCCAGCGAACCGCTTTGCACCTCGCTGCACAGAAGGTACGGGCATTCGCAGATGTGCAAGTGAACACTGGAGCACACACATAAAGCACACTAATGTCATCAGTTATGTATGTCGGCCCTTTTTATGTCATTATCCTGACAAAATTCATTCACAAAGGCCATAATTGGATAGATTTATTAAAGTGAAATGAATATGAACCCAAGGTGTGATCTCATAGAAGTTAAATAACAGAAATTTTGACAGTCTGTCAGCTCCAATGGGAAGCCAGTGCCCCCTAGTGGCTGTAATTATGGCCTTAGGGCTTATTGAAGGTAATATGAACTGATTTATGGGCCTCAGACACAAGCAGTTTAGCTATGAGCTTCCTATGCACATGCTTGTACATGAGGAATTATTCTGCATGGAGTATTTCTGCTGTTCCACAGCATTTTAGACACAGAAACGTGTGAAAGAGGAGGGGCTTGATGTTCTTTTCAGTTCAATCTACACAATTAGGGACAATGAAGACAAAGAGTTAATGACAACACCTCCAGAGTGATGAGAACAACGGGGATGTGGGGCTAATAATATCTCTTTACCTCTCTGTTATTTATTGGCAGCTTCTTTTATTAGAGTGTACTGATACAGGATCATCATATCGCTGAAGGGAGAGGGAAGGTAATAGGTTACTAGGATCTGTCTCGTAGATGGGGAGTGTGTGTATGTTGGGGGATGCTAGTGATGGGAAGCCCTGTCTCTTTGACACCTGATCAATAAGTGGCTGAGACAGCGAGAGAGGCAAGGGATTACTGATCTAATTGGACTGAGAATAGGAGGACAGGAACACACACACACACTCTTAGAGTCTAGATGCATGCTCACACACGAGATAGATCTGTCAGTCTGTGGCTTTGTGGTCACAGAACGATACTAAACACCCTCACACTGCTGCTGTGCGGCCACTGTTGCACCCAGTGGCCTGCTGGTGAAAGACCAGAAAAGTGAGTATAAAGATGATGACGATGATGAGGAGGGGATGGCAGGCAGAGTGCTGCTGTTTACTGTTTAACAGCTCATCACACACACTGAGGAGTGAGGCAGGAGGAGGGAACGAAGATGGATGACCTGTGGATTGAACCAGACGCGGCTAAAAGCCCGGGGAGTCAGTGTGTGTGTGTGGGAGTGTGTGTGTGTGTGACATTGTTGCTGGTTCATGACTAATGTTGAGGAGAATTGGCGATTTCTGAGCTTCTTATCAGCACAGTTTGTCCCTCTTGTGTGCTGCAGGGGAACGTGCGTTTCCTGAAGCTGCTGCTGTCCAGGCGTGCTAACTGGCTGCAGAAAGATTTAGAGGAAATGACCCCGCTCCACCTGGCCACCAGACACCCCTCACCTAAAGCGCTCGCCCTGCTCCTCAAACATATTGGACCTGGAGAGGTTGACACACAGGACAAGAATAAGGTAGTGTAGTAGAGTGTGTAAATATCCATCTGTCTTTATAACTGTTCTCAGTCAGAAAACAGCCAGCCGGGGCATCAAACCATTAACCTACAAACAGACTCACTCAAAGCCATTTGGTAGATGCAGCGGCAGTTTTAAGTCATACACACATTAAGTCATACATACATAAACACGCTCAGTGAAAAGCTTAACAAGCTGTAGCTTTGTCCTGTGTTCTTGCTGATAAAACCACAAACACACAGTGTTCTCTGTCTGCTGAACCTGATGTGTATCTGACATCAGTAGTTAGTTCTGTAATAATCCAATATGCATCATCGTGTCAGATGATAGTGGTTTCAGCAAATCTCAGAATAGCTCAGTCGTCGGTATCGAGGTTTAAATCTCAGCTCACTGGTGGATCTTCAATATGAGCTTTGTGTAGCACGTTCCCTCATATTTCCTGGCTGTATCATAGTGTAGTCATTTTTTTAAAAGAGGAAACCTCAAACCCAGTCTTACAACTGCCCATTTTTAGTTTCGCTCCATTGAGAAATCTTTGTGTCATCTTTTATCGTCATTCTGTCGACAGCAAACTGCTCTTCACTGGTCAGCGTTTTATAACCGACCAGAACACGTTCGCCTTTTGATCAAGCACGACTCCAACATCGGCATCCCGGACAGTGAAGGCAAGATCCCCCTGCACTGGGCTGCACACAGTCAGGAGCCCAGTGCCACGGAAACTGTCCGCTGTATACTGGTACACGCCATATCCACGCACACGCTCACAAATTCATTCATCTTCATTTCCCATCCTCACACATCAACCTGCATGTTTGGATGTTTTCTTGTTGTTGTCTGTGTTTGTGTAAAGGAAGCAGCACCCACTGAGTCCCTGCTGAACTGGCAGGACTATGAGGGTCGGACGCCCCTTCACTTTGCCGTTGCTGATGGCAACGAGGCAGTAGTGGAGGTGCTGACGTCTTATGAGGGCTGTAATGTAACAGCTTATGATAACCTCTTCAGAACACCGCTGCACTGGGCTGCTTTGCTGGGTGAGTCGACACACATCTTATATGCAGTCTATTACAGTTTTCTTACACTTTCATTCAAAAGTTGGAAGTGCTTTTTGTTTTTGAAGCTAAAGTAAATTCATCTTTATTTAATATGACATTAAATAGATCAGAAATGTTATAAGTGACAATCAAAGATTAATGCTGTCATTAATCGTAAGTAATTTATTATTTGTCACCGAATGTCTGTGGAAGGCATACAGACGCACATTTCAGCAACCACCGTGTTCCAGTGAGACTTGAATGGATTACGTAAACACAGCAGATAGCAAATGCGCTGTTTTTAAAAAAGGAATAAATATGCCTATCATCCTGTATGGGTTTGATCATAGTCACACAAAAAATAAAATAAAATTCCTTCAGAAACTTCACATTATAGAAGTTCTGAGAAATGAAGAGTCTTGTACTTAAAAACCAGTTTAAAAAAAACAAACAAATGATTTCATAGAAAAGTGGGAACTACTCAGTAGTCTCAAAAGTGTGCAAAATTGGCTTTAACCAGAACAGAAAGAGAAGTGGGAGGCCGAGGTGCAAAACCACGTCTGTGGTTTAAAATAAGACGACAGGGGCAAAACTGAAAACGTTATTAAACGGTAGTCATACAAGCAATTTTTTGCTGGTTTGTGACGTATTTTCGTATCTTTGTTGCTCAGAATAGCCTTCATTTACAGCAAAAATGACTCCAAACTTCTGGGTGACAGCATGTGTCGACTTTATGTCTCGTGATCTGTTTATTTCTTTAGTGTCATGTTAACTGTTAACTGTACAAACAAAAACACACGCTGCATCTGTAAGATGGTGTGGTTGAGCTGTCGTCCTGGCTCTTCACATCCATGTCTCCCAGCATGTCCCCCTGATGAAAAACGTGTCTTTTTCAGGCCATGCGAAAATCGTCCACCTGCTGCTGGAGAGGAACACATCAGGCACTATTCCCTCAGACAGCCAAGGAGCAACACCTCTGCACTATGGGGCACAAAGCAACAATGCTGTGAGTCACTGACTCACATATTGTTACCTTCGCCAAGGAGGTTGTGTTTTGGTAGTGTTTTCCCGTTGTGCTGTCTGTAAACACGATGTCTCAAAAAGTTTTGAAATAATTCAAATAAAACTTTGTAGGGGTGTAAAGTGGGGTCATGTTAACAATCCATTGAAATCTGGCTTATATCCACCAAGGTCTTCAAGGTCAACTTAATGGAAAATTGACAAAAAGTCTTATAAATTAGAAACTATTTAACTTAGACTCTTGTGGTGTGTTACTGATATTTGAAAGTGCTACAGGAGAGATTTTAAACGCTTGATTGTTCAAACACCTGTTTTAAATTACAGCAGAATAATAAACCAGATCTTCATCTTATTAGTTTGTTGTAATTATGTGTCAGTATCTTCACCTTGGTCCAAAAAAACAACGCAAATAACCTGCGTTTTTCTTTCTGTGTGCATGAAGGAGACAGTTGGCGTGTTCCTGTCCCATCCGTCAGTGAAAGACGAGCCTGATCTAGAGGGGAGAACAGCGTTCATGTGGGCTGCTGGGAAGGGCAGCGATGATGTCATTCGCACCATGCTGGCCCTCACCCCAAACATTGACATCAACATGGCAGACAAGTACGGTGGCACTGGTGAGGACTTGACAAACCAGAGGAGGAACTAAATGTCCTCCGAACTGCTTTGGCCCACTTCCCCTGTCCTCTGTGTGCTTCAAGGGAATGATGACATAATTTCCCTGGTCTTAATACTCTATACACACACACACACACACACACACACACACACACACACCTTTGTCCTTACTGGTTGCTTGTTTTAAAGTTGGGATGATGATGTCACAGGGGATTCCCCCAAAGGTGCAAAAGAGGCAGTGAGATCACAGGAGAGAGGGAAGTGATACTGTGAGCAAAATTAGTGTGAGCTTGTCACAGACGCGCATTACTGCCAGCACTGTCCTTTGACAAACACACATACATGCAGGCTCACATGACTTCCCGCCACGCTCTGACCCCCCGGGGCTATTTGGACTTATAATCTCCATGGTGATAGCCCCTCTGCTCCACGGTCATTGTTTATGCATGAATTACATGCAACGGTTGAATCATGCTAATTAGACAGTGTGAAGGGCAGTGTAACTGACCGGATCACTTCCATGCACTTGACTCCAGTCTGTACTGTCTGGGGACTGGAGTGAGGGCAAGGGGGGGATTTCCACAAGGAGGATTAAGTGCACCACTCCTCATTAAATTTCTCTGCCTGTTTAACCCTTCACTGACCAGGCTTTAGCCACAGCCCAAACAGGAGCATCAGTCAAAGGAGTGATGGGGAGAAAAAGAAGGGACAGACCTGAGGAGTGATTCAGGACATCATGTTTTATCTTGTGTGTGTGTGTGTGTGTGTGTGTGTGTGTGTGTGTGTGTGTGTGTGTGTGTGTGTGTGTTAAACAGCGCTCCATGCGGCCTCCCTGTCAGGCCATGAGAGCACGGTGAAGCTGCTTTTGGAGAAGGGCGCAATGGTTGACTCTCTGGACGTCATGAAACACACACCACTGTTTCGTGCCTGTGAGATGGGACACAGAGATGTCATACTAACACTGATCAAAGGTGGGTGTTCATTAACATACTGTACGTTAGTTACACTTTCTCAGTCATTTTGGGAAAGTCTTATTTCCCTTTTCAGTTTAACTGTGGTCTTTGTAGTCATGTGAATGTTTTGAATAAAGGTTCTGCACGTGTTGACCTGGTGGACGTAGATGGTCACACTGCTCTGCACTGGGCAGCTCTAGGAGGGAACGCTGAAGTCTGTCAGATACTGATGGAGAATGGGATAAGTCCCAATGTACAGGTATGCATAAACATATTTCACTAAGGGAGTAGTTGTTTTTAATACTTGGATGAAAATCATTTGCAGGCAACGGCCATCTGAAGTATAGAAGCCTAGCTAAGCCAAGCTGTCTTATTTATAAAGAGATTTGAAACAGCAAGCGCTGACCAAAGTGCTTAAGAACAGAATAAACATACAAAACCATTAATGCAAAAACAATTATAACAATTAAAAATCACCTCTCACACTGTGGCCAGTGAAAAGAGGTAGGTTTTAAGTGACTTTAAAGTGACTTTAAGTGACTTAAAAATGTACAGTGCAGAAACCTGTCTAATATGCAGTGGCAGCGAATTCCACAACTTAGGTGCTGCCACAGCAAAAGATCTGTTCCCTCTGAGCTTTTGCTGTGCCCTCGGCATATCTAGGAGCAGCTGATCAGCTGACCTGAGCAACCAGGATGGTGAGTGCACATGTAAGAGCTTAGTTAGGGTGGGGTAAGATTATTTAAAGGCTTGAAAGCAAACAAAAGAAGCCATAGACATGTTGTGTTTCCTCTCCTAATATGATCTGCCAGACCTTTGCATCTACCAGATTTGCTGCTTGTTTTTCGGGCTCTCTATCAAATAACTGGGTCATTATCCATTTGCAGTGTGAAGTGTGTCTGATCAGTTGGCAGCATTTGGCTGAATCTGAGCAAAGAGTACACTTTACTGTTCATCCTGCAACTTCTATCAGCAGCCAGATCATCAATGAACACTAGTGACCCAGTTCCTCTGGATCATACATGCCCATACCATAACATTGCCTCTGCCATGTTTGACAGATAATGTGGTATGCTTTAGATCATGAGTTGTTGCTCTCTTTTTCCAGGCTTTTCTCTTCACATCATTCTAGTACAAGTTCATCTTGCTTTCATCCATCTTAGAATTCTTCCAGAACTGTGTTGGCTCTTTTAGATAGTTTTCTTGCAAAGTCTAATCTGACCTTCTTGTTCTTGAGTGTAACCAATGGTTTGCACCTTGTTGCACACCCTCTGTCTTCATATTCATAAAGGTGTCTTTGGATTGTGGACTTTGAAAGTGATACTCCTCAAGTGTGTTCTTGACTCAGCTAGGTGTTGTAAAGTGGTTTTTAATATTCCTGGAAATAATCCTCATCACACCATGAAAATGGTTTTAGTTTTTAGAACATGGCAGCCTTGCCAAAATGGGTGTCTCTGCAAGTTTGATTTGGTAGAGCAGAAGACCAGATGCCCTTCCTGACACAACCCCAAAAGGGATTTGTTTCTCTGACTGAAATCTAACCAGCGATCTGTCAGTTGTGTAATGAATATGCTAACAACTACGCCATTCTTTTTAAAAATGTACCAGATTTCTGATTTGGCTTCTACTAAAGTTGTTGCTATCTCTCTGATAGGTAACTGATAAAGTAACCATTAAGATTAAAGTCGTCCAAGTTCAGTTTAAAATTACAGGTTAATTAAAAGTTACAGTGATCATACTTGAGCAGGAGAGGGGATGAAGGGATGTTTTTTTCTTTAATATGAAGCATGACCACTCGCCCTCTACCTCAGCCCTGCAGCAAAATGCAATAAAGTTTAACCAAAGCTAATGTGCTGCCGCAGTAGTGTGTCATATTAAATTTTCATGGTCAATTGGAAACATTTAGTCATAAATTTTTGTTACAGTTACTTCTATTTCATTTAAACTACTTTTATTTGGTAGTGTTTCACCTGTGTGTTCAGTTCTTTAGAGCAACAGAAACTATCTCTGGTTAATAATCATAAAAACAACATTGTTATGGATAATCTAATACAGCACCGAGTGGTTTCCTAGTTACATACTGAACATGAATTTTGGATTTTGTCCTCATTAATGACCAAAAACAGTTTGGATTCTCGTGTCCAGCGTAAAGCATATGACCGATCATTGTGAACTTCAAAGCTGTCTATGTCGTAGCTCCAAAACTTCTGATCTGCTGTGTAAACTGTTTGCAGGATCATGCAGGACGGACTCCACTGCAGTGCGCAGCTTACGGTGGTTACATCACCTGCATGGCTGTTCTCATGGAGAACCACGCTGATCCTAATATACAGGACAAGGAGGTAAGAAATTGCCTGTATTTGCTTGAATACGCTTTCATGTCTGACCTTTTTTTTTTTTTTAAGGTTTAAACATACAACGTGAATGCTGTTTTTTTTCTTTATGGGGGTCCAGGGCCGGACCGCTCTCCACTGGTCATGTAACAATGGCTACCTTGACGCTGTGAAACTGCTCCTGGGCTACAATGCCTTTCCCAATCAAATGGAGCACAGTGAGGAGAGGTGAGGACTGAGACCACAATGAAGGCAGCAGAGGTAAAGCTTAAAAAGTAGGAAAATAGATGTATGAATCACACTGTTTATGCCGTGCAGGTACACCCCTCTGGACTATGCTCTGCTGGGGGGGCACAGTGAGGTGACTCAGTTCATGCTGGAGCATGGCGCTCTGTCCATAGCAGCTATCCAGGACATCGCTGCCGCCTCAATCCAGGCTGTCTACAAGGGCTACACTGTCCGCAAGGCCTTCAGGGAGAGAAAGCAGCTGCTCATGCGACACGAGCAACTGCGCAAGGATGCAGCCAAGTGAGAGACACATATAGGGTCATCCCAGAGTTATAGGTATAATGGTAAAGTGAAGGAATTTGCATAACTAGCTTTTATTAACCAGCGTTAACAGAGTTCTGCTAGGCCTCAGTGCAGCGTTTGACACTGTTGACCATAATATTTTATACATGGGTTAGAATACACAGTATTAAAGAAATACACTGCAGGGGTTTCAATCATATCTGTCTGACGGACTCAAATTTGATCATGTAGATGGGGAGTCTTCTTCAAACACAAAGGTTATTTAGGGAGTTCCACAGGGTCCTGTGCTGGGACCAATACTGTTTATATTATACATGCTTCCCTCAGAAGGCATTATGAGAAAACATTACATATATTTTCATTGCTATGCAGATGATACCCAGCTATATTTGTCTATGAAGCCAAATGACACACAGCAACTAGTTAAACTACAAGCATGTCTTAAAGACGTAACGATCTGACCTCTTCACTGGATGGTATGATCTTGCCTTTCAATAACACTTTGAGGAATCTTGTAGTCATTTTTGACCAAGATATGTCCTTCAGTGCGCATATTAAACATACAGGCTGGACTATTGCAATGTATTATTAATCGGGCTGTCCTAAAAACACCCTGAAAGGATGATCCAGAATGCTGCAGTGTGTGTACTAACATGTTTTTCCCATGTTAGCTTCTCTTTACTGGCTCCCTGTTAAATCCAGAATTGAATTTAAAATCTTTCTGCTCATATAATAAATCTGAAATATCAAGCCCCATAGGTATATGTCAAGGATACATGGAGAGTGCATCTGTACACCTCTGTTGCATTTCTGTGAAAAGCTGATGGGCCACCTAAGTTTATGAACATGAGAAATTGAGAATGAGGTGACATAAGATTTTCAAATTGACATCATATGTGGATCTCCTAAAAATCTTGGATGAGTTCAAATCCCAGTGAGCTTCACCTCAGAGGTCAGAGGTCAAGTTTTCTGAAAATCTTGTGAATGTGATAACCAAAGAAGGAAGTCACCTAGGATTTTCACATTTATACCATAGCTACCTCTCCTAGGACAGCGGTCCCTAACCCCCGGGCGACGGACCGGTACCGGTCCGTGAGTTGTTTGGTACTGAGCCGTGAGAGTTGAGGCTCTGGTGTCTAATGTATGGTTTTCAGGGTTTTTATCGTTTTTTATCGTTAACTCTGTTTCCCTGGGTCTTTTCCCGTGTGTTATGAATACATCTTTTTTTTTTGGTACCGGTACTGGTTTTATTTTATTGTATTTATCCGCGGCAGCTTAAAGGCTGGTCCGTAAAAATATTGTCGGACATAAACCAGTCCGTAGCGCAAAAAAGGTTGGGGACCGCTGTCCTAGGAGGCTGAGGAGTAGCATTGGTAGCATTATTTATTAAACTCTTGTGTCATGTCTCCCTTTGAGCTCTTTGCCCTAACCCCAACCGATCACAGCAGATGGCTACTCCTTCCTGAGCCCGGGTTTGCCAGAGGGTTTTTTTTCCTGTCAAAAGGAAGTTTTTCCTCCCCTCGGTCGCCAAATCCTTACTCATAGGGGCTCATCAGACTTTTGAGGTTCTCTCTCTAACATTGTTGGGTCTTTACCCTACAATATAAACCGTAGTCTAACTGAAATGAATTGAAAATATTATTATTTAGTGTACATTAACACCTTTGGTTGCCTAGACAAACACAGAACCACCACACACTTAAGCTGTAATCACTGATTACATGGCTTCATGGTGTTTATATTCATTAGAAGTTACTCACTGACATGCCTCTGTTTGTCTCACACTGTGTTTCGCAAATTACATTTACTTTGCCTTTGAAGCAGTCACACTCTCTCCATATCTATCTTTCTTTCTGTCAGCCCAGCACACACATACGTCTCCTCTCTGTCTGCCTCTTCTGCCTCGTTCTTCTTCTGCCATTTGCTCACCAGTCTCATCTTTATTCTCTTACACAACACTTTTGACAAGTAAATTTGTTTTCAGAGGGCACATTGACTTCAGGTTTTTATGGTAATCCAAGCAGGCAGTTTTATTTAGACATGCCTTTTAAGCAAAGCTTTTTTCCCCACACATTACTATGATAAGCTAATATCCTTATCAGATTATTTTCAAGCTGTATAAAAGACATCCAGGAATGTTCTTAAAAAAAGGTCCAGAGCTAGAAAATAAGCAGAAACCTACAATATTGCCTGTGCCAAATGATGAGGTTTCTTCTAAAGGTGTATTCAGACAGCTTCAGTTTTAATGTGTCGACACATCACAGTGCCCATCAACAATAATATATATGCCTCATTAGCATCAGTATAGCCCACAATGACCACGCCCTTAAAAACATGTCAGTACATCATAACTCTACATTTATTTTGTATTTTTTTGGCTGGTTTTCTTTTTGTTTAGAAAGCGAGAAGAGGAACAGCGGAGGAGAGAAGCCGTGCAGCAAGTTTCAGGGGCCACAGCAGAGAAACGGAGGGTTTCACCCGTGAAAGCAGAGCAAGAAAAGCTGTCCTTAGTGAGCATTATAGAAGACTTATCCATGAATGATTCATCTGTGGAAACAAAGAAATCATCCAAAGCTGAACGCACTAAGAGCAAAGAGGAGAGACACAGAGGTAGAAAAATACAGAAATCCTTAAAGTTACTCTGAAGTGTAAGTGTTAATGCGCTTACAAGTGAGGACACACCTGTGCAGTATCGCTTTAATAACTAACCATAATCACATTCCTTGTCTTTATTTTACCCTGTTAAAAATACAAACAAAAGGTGTGAATGCGGGAGTGAATGTGAGTGCGAATGGTTGTCTCTGTCTCAGTGTTAGCCCTGCGACAGACTGGCGACCTGTCTAGGGTGTACCCCGCCTCTCGCCCTAAGACAGCTGGGATAGGCTCCAGCACCCCCCGCGACCCTGAAAAGGATAAGCGGAAATGGATGGATGGATGGATGGATGGATAGATAGATAAAAATATAAACCACACTGCAAGAGAAGTCAGTAAAAGTGTTTTATCAGTACTTTATAAGTCTGCCTTTGTTTTTGATGAGAGACTGAATCCTCTTCAGAATGGTGGATGTCACTGTTGCATACTTATTTGAAGATATATTCTGCCATTCTCCTGGGACGGTTTTTTCAGCTGGTCTTTGCGGGAAGGATTGTGCTCCTCTGCTTTTCACTTTCATACCTCAAATGTGTTCTGTTAGATTCAAGCCATGCAACATATTTGGCCAGTTTTTACTTTACTTTACACCGATTCTGCCAGTGTGCTTTGTGATGCAGGAATATATGCCTCATTTATTTTGATAATTTTCTGTAATTCTTGTTGCCATCATGGAGTCTGATATCATCAAATCACTGCCTTTGAGTTTCCTGCTCAGGTTTGCAGCGAACTTGCTGGACTCCATCGTAGACAGCCCACTGTCCGAGCTGTCAACAAAGCTTTGACTCCCTTGTGTCTGAATTACTTTCAAAGCTGGGCCGTGCAGTAGCACGCTGTCTGTGGACAACCACTACACCACACTTCTGATTAGTGGTCTCATGGTTCATTCTGTTCTTTCCTGATGGCTGCTGCAGCTGAGTCTTTGCTGATTTTTAGTGGTTCGCTTATCTTCCCGTGTCCTTTACCATCTTTTTGATGACAATCTGAATTTTTAATTCCTCTAAAAAAATTATTTTGTATAATCATGATGCAAATATACAGATAGGCACAGCACATCAGATCCAAAATTAGAGAAGTTCTAGTCTTCAAAGCTAATTTCATATACTTATTCATGCAATTAACTAACTAGAAATCAGAGGTGGACTCAATTTAGTTGGTCAGCAGCCTGTGTTGTCAGTTTAGTCTGGAGTATTTAACTCTGTGAAATAATGCATTTTGAATCATTGACTTTAAACTGATATTGCACAGAGGTGTACTTTTAAACACTGATTTTAAACACTTTTTAGGTGTTTAAAATGAACATTTAATTGAGAAAATGCATTCATCTTGACTAAACAGTACAGACAGTGGTGTTTTGTTCATTTACATGATCTTTTTTTTATTATTTCAACCCCACTCCAACCAGCCCACAAAAGCAGGTCCTCTAGAAGAAGTAAAGAAGCTGAACCACATGATTCTCCTGAAGCTTTGGGCTGTAGTCATGTGAGCAGTGATGCTTCGCCCGATGCTCTGCAGACCACAAGGCTGACAGAACTTCTCTCTCCTTCCGGCTTCAGACCCACACCTCCCTCCATGCCCAAATTCAGGGAACGACCTTTGTCAAACTCATCCAGTCCTTCCACAGCGGTCTCCCCTGTGGACCAAACTGAGGCCAGTAGAAGAGACTGCACGCCTCTAAAAAAGAGTAACGCTCACACGAGCGTGCAGACTGCCCGGGCAATGACCGATGCCCACACCTCTCCACAAAAATACAGAAGACATAAGGAGCGTGCTTCAGAGAAGGCCACAACCAAAGACCAAACTCGCTCAGCCTCATTAAGAAGGAGTTCATCTGTAGATCACAAAAACCCCCCGAGAAAGGCTCAATCTGCCGCACATGCACCGATGTCAACACGCGCACACAGGGAGTACAACAAGGAGCATCGCAGGAGGAGAAACGAGGCTGCACGCATCATCCAGCGTGCCTGGAGAAGGCAAGTTTACATTTTTCTTCTTGAACGTGTTTTTGTTTGTACCAGGAGGGTTGTGGGAGATTGGCAGCACAGTATGATATGATAACTCACACTTTATTGTCCCCTTAGAGAAATTTGTTGTGGACTCAAGTGCCATCACAGAAGCTGCCTTCACTAAGAGTCAATAAACAGATGAATAAATAAATAGATTAAAAAAGGAGTCTATAACAATATTCAATACTCACATTGCAGGTATCTGGGCCAAATGAATTTTTTTGAAGTGATTCAGACTGCATTTAGCATTCTAAATTTTGGGGGCAGTGCCATGTGGCACCCACATGTGCCCCCTTGCGAATACTTTCCCGCCCCCGTCTTTAGTCTGGATGCCATGAACAGTGGAGCAGTGGGGGGGAGAGCGTGGGAGAGGGTTGAGACAAGGAGACGTGGGACAGAAAGGCTGTAATCTAGAAGTTTCATAGTATTTTAACAAGAGGCTAAAAGTTCAGCCGGGCTGCTCTAATAGCTACCAGAAGCCTCTTGTTGCTTTCCTCTCCGTCATGCACAGACTGCTTTTCTCTTAGAGGATGCCAGTCCACTGCAGGAGGCCCTCTGTTTCTCCTCAGCTTCACAGTTATATTGTGTATATGTTGCCTATTAATTTCCTTGAATAAACTGTTTACTTTGTTTACGCTTAGTAAGAATTAGTGTGAGGACTTGCCAGCTTTTAAAGCTTTGAACGCTGTTAGAGATGATTTTTATAGAACTGCGTGCATGTGTTTGTGTCGATGTGTGTTTGCAGGTTTTGTGCACGCAGACGGAGGGAGGTAAAAGCCCATGAAGAGGTGGAGTCCAGACATTCAAACTACACCCATAACAGGAGGAAGGTGGAAATCAGAGCTCAACCTGCTAAACCAACACAGAGTAAGAGCTCTGTGCTACAAAGCATCTACGGTAAGATCACCAGCATACTGCCCCAAATCTTTTTTCAGTTCCTAATTCATTTTATTGCTTTATTTACACTCACCAGACACTTTATTAGGCACACCTGCTCATTAATGTAAATATCGAATCAGGCAATCACACACCTGCGAGTCAGTGTATTTCGGCATGTAGATGTGGTCAAGATGACCTGGTTAAGATAAAACTGTCAGAAAATGTTTTTTTTCTGCACAAACTGTAAGGGTAAAATGAATGAAAAGCCTTCTTTCTAATGGGTCAGAGAATTTTAATATCATTGGCACTTGATCAAAACTGTAAGTCAAAGAGGAAACAGTCAGGTAGTGAGTGAGAAACAGTGGTGTTATTAAAGATGTTTAAGGAATTGCAGCAGATTTTGTCCGTCGTCTGTCCGTCTTCTCACGACTCTTACGTCTTAATTAAAACAACATTTTGTGGCATTAGAAGCAGATGAAGCTACAAATCAAGGTGTATAGAACAGACCGTAAGCAATATCTTGTAAATGTTGAATGACAAAAAGGTCTTAGTCTTAAAGAAAACGCAGATCTACTGGGATTTTCCCACACAATCATCTCTGCATGGACTGGAAAAGAAAAAGACATCCAGTGAGCAGCAGTTCTCTGGACTGAAATCCTTGTTGATGCTAGAGGTCAGAGGAGTATGGCCAGAGGCAACAGTAACTCAGTTAACTACTCATTATAGTCAAGTTATGCAGAAGATCACCTCTGAGCACACAACATACAGTGCCTGGTCCAGTAATTCTTGGTTTCTGCTGTGACATTCAGATGGTAGGATCAGAATTTGGCATAAACAGCATGGAAGCACAGATCCACCCTACCTCATATCACTGGTTCAAGCTGCTGTTAATGGTGTGGGTGATATTTTCTTGACACACTTTGGGCCCCTTAGTGAGCATCATTTAAATGCTGCAGCTTACCTGAGTGTTGTTGCTGTTGCCATCCCTTTATGACTTCTGATGGCTGCTTCCAGCAAGATAATCCACTGTGTCACAAAGACCAGACCATCTTAAACTGGTTTCTTGAACCCGACAGTAAGTTCACTGTACTCAGAAATCTCTACAGTCACCACATCTCAATACAATAGAGCACCTTTGGGATGTGGTGGAACAGAAGATTCACATCAGGGACAAATTTGCAAGAACTGTGCGATGCTGCTGTGTCAATATGGTCCAAAAATCTCTAAGAAATGTTTCCAGCACCTTGTTGAATCTTTGCCATAAAGAATTTCATAATATACAGTAGCTTGCAAAAGTATTCGGCCCCCTTGAACTTTTCCACATTTTGTCACATTACAGCCACAAACATGAATCAATTTTATTGGAATTGTACGTGAAAGACCAATACAAAGTGGTGTACACGTGAGAAGTGGAACGAAAATCATACATGATTCCAAACATTTTTTACAAATAAATAACTGAAAAGTGGGGTGTGCGTAATTATTCAGCCCCCTGAGTCAATACTTTGTAGAACCACCTTTTGCTGCAATTACAGCTGCCAGTCTTTTAGGGTATGTCTCTACCAGCTTTGCACATCTACAGACTGAAATCCTTGCCCATTCTTCTTTGCAAAACAGCTCCAGCTCAGTCAGATTAGGTGGACAGCGTTTGTGAACAGCAGTTTTCAGATCTTTCCACAGATTCTCGACTGGATTTAGATCTGGACTTTGACTGGGCCATTCTAACACATGGATATGTTTTGTTTTAAACCATTCCATTGTTGCCCTGGCTTTATGTTTAGCGTCGTTGTCCTGCTGGAAGGTGAACCTCCGCCCCAGTCTCAAGTCTTTTGCAGACTCCAAGAGGTTTTCTTCCAAGATTGCCCTGTATTTGGCTCCATCCATCTTCCCATCCACTCTGACCAGCTTCCCTGTCCCTGCTGAAGAGAAGCACCCCCAGAGCATGATGCTGCCACCACCATATTTGACAGTGGGGATGGTGTGTTCAGAGTGATGTGCAGTGTTAGTTTTCCGCCACACATAGCGTTTTGCATTTTGGCCAAAAGTTCCATTTGGTCTCATCTGACCAGAGCACCTTCTTCCACATGTTTGCTGTGTCCCCACATGGCTTGTGGCAAACTGCAAACGGGATTTCTTATGGTTTTCTGTTAACAATGGCTTTCTTCTTGCCACTCTTCCATAAAGGCCAACTTTGTGCAGTGCACGACTAATAGTTGTCCTATGGACAGATTCCCCCACCTGAGCTGTAGATCTCTGCAGCTCGTCCAGAGTCACCGTGGGCCTCTTGGCTGCATTTCTGATCAGCGCTCTCCTTGTTCGGCCTGTGAGTTTAGGTGGACGGCCTTGTCTTGGTAGGTTTACAGTTGTGCCATACTCCTTCCATTTCTGAATGGTCGCTTGAACAGTGCTCTGTGGGATGTTCAAGGCTTGAGAAATCTTTTTGTAGCCCAAGCCTGCTTTAAATTTCTCAATAACTTTATCCCTGACCTGTCTGGTGTCCAAATCCAATCGACAATCTGTGGCAAGATCTGAAAACTGCTGTTCACAAACGCTGTCCATCTAATCTGACTGAGCTGGAGCTGTTTTGCAAAGAAGAATGGGCAAGGATTTCAGTCTGTAGATGTGCAAAGCTGGTAAAGACATACCCTAAAAGACTGGCAGCTGGAATTGCAGCAAAAGGTGGTTCTACAAAGTATTGACTCAGGGGGCTGAATAATTACGCACACCCCACTTTTCAGTTATTTATTTGTAAAAAATGTTTGGAATCATGTATGATTTTCGATCCACTTCTCAAGTGTACACCACTTTGTATTGGTCTTTCACGTGGAATTCCAATAAAATTGATTAATGTTTGTGGCTGTAATGTGGCAAAATGTGGAAAAGTTCAAGGGGGCCGAATACTTTTGCAAGCCACTGTATTTAATATATCTTTCTCTCACATCTATTTAAAAATGTATGGTCGATCCTGTGACATTGCACTTAACTCTGAAAAAGCAGAAGCATGAAAACTGAGCAGATCTATTTTAGACTAAACAGCCTTTGAGAGCAATGCTGCACTTAATTGCTCTGGTAATGTAATATTGGATTAATCAGGATGATGGCTCACCGCTGAAATAATGACTTTTCAATTTCCAAACATTAGGTTTTAATGTTTCTAGTGGCTGAAATGCTCAACAAATGCAACACTGTGACCTGTGAGTCCGCCTGAGTGCACACCAAAACAGGAAAAACACTTTTTTTGGGGAGGAGTGTTATCATGCGAGCAAAGAGATGATAGGACATGAGGAGGCTGGGAAAGCACTCTTAACAGAAGCAGGGACCTTGCAGTTTGTAAACAAGCAATAATGAGCAAGAGACAGCCATGCTAATAAACATATTATAGAAATTATCACCTGCAACTTTGCCACATTAGAAACAATTTATATGAAGTGTAAGAAAAGCAGCTTTAATTTTAACTCTAGTAGTTGTAGATGACCTCTTGGTGTGCTCTGACCCTTTGCAGTTTTATAGCAGCTCGTGCACGCTGCAACTCCTGAGTTAAATATGCTTATTAGGAATGTTTTTAATTGGCTGAACCTTGAAATCGTGTTGGGTTAAGTTAGCAGAAAATAGTGGCTGAGAAATGAATGAGTGGGATGTGCAGCATGAATTAAAGTTTTAACTTTTGAAGATTTTTTTGTCACAAGATTGTAAGATTAAAAGAAGAAGAAGTTACAAGTCCAGCTGTGTAGGAAACATTGTAGCAACTGTGGAAATGTCTGGCTGATGCTTCAATCCACATGCCGGGACGGTATCACCCTTGTTTCCCGCGTGGAACCTCTGGTAAGGTTTCGCCCTCACGGACAGGCGTGACCTTCTTAACACATCACCAGGTGATGATGGGAGGACAGACAGAAGCCTTGCTGCGCTAAAACACAGAAGCCCGCACAGCTTCTCTGCTCACGGTCCGACCCGGTCTTCTGACGTTGTTTTCCCCTCCCCCTTCTCGCCTCTCCTCCCTCTCTACCTGACAGTCCTGGCACTGTGAAAAGTTCAGAGCTGTCAGGGGGAATGTCAGACGAACTGCGTAGAGCTATCTGCTGAGCACACACATTAACCCCCCCAACACACACACACACACACACACACACACACACACACACACACACACACACACACACACACACACACACACAAGAGTCATTTTCTTACTCCCTCTTATCTCGAAGTAGACAGACGTATGAACTGTGGAATTTATCACCTGCACACTTAATTATTATAAACCATTTTTTAAAATAGCTTTCCAGCACTCTTATATCTAAAAAATCTGTGTCAGAACAAGATCGTTTTTTCGTCACAGATTTAAAAGAAAGGATTTTATTATTTGTTTGTTTGCTAATTTAAAAAAACTTTGGTGTTTAAATATTATTTTTTATGTGCCAGACAACAAGACTGTATATGATATTTGTATGTATAGTGGTTAATGCATCTCATACATGAAAGCTTCCCAGTTCAATTCTGTGAGTGGACACAAACCCTGTCACAGAGTCCTAGAGCTGGTCTCAATCCTCAGATCTTGTAAAGGACATTTGTAAAAATCTGTCCTGGAGTCACCTTAGAATAAGGGGGTAAGTGAAACTACAATCCCCACCCTCCCTAAAGAGTGTACATATGAAAAGAGGAGCAGTAAGCATACAACAAATGGAGCTCAGTGAGAAAAAAACTCGATTCTGTCCTGGGCCACTGTGTCACTCTCTACAAGAGTCTACAATTTGAGATTTTAAAAAAAAATTGAAATTTTTATGTTAAGCCTTCACATAAATGGGTACTGATGGCTTTATATTGGTAGTTAGTGGTAAAGTCTACTGAGAGCACGAAGGAAACCAAATATGTGAAAGCCTATGTCTAAACAGACCATTTCCCACTGGATAGTAGGAGCAATTGCCCTGGCCTATATTAGCAGGGATCTTCACATTTGCTCAGTTTTATGGGCTAGATGTAACGGGACCAAACTTGGCACATTTAGTCCTCAGTGCAGGTTCTTCCCAGATGACGATGAAAGACAACTTAAGGTTATGTATTTAACCTTGGTTCTCTGAGTAGCATGAGCGAGTGTCTCACCAAACCGCCCTCCTTGCGATGGAAGTGAGGAAGAGGTGGGCTTGTTTTGAAATACATGTGACGCTATGTCAGCCTATTATATAGGGAGGCTCTAGCCCTCCAGACATGGGCATCACTTAGCCAGCCTGTAAGGGCTGTTGATCCGAGTTGTGGCAAGCTGTGGTGAGTTGATCTGAGTATGTACTAATGGAAAAGGAGGTAATGTGTCCACCTGGAGGAGGGGGGAAAAAATTATACAGGACAAAAACTATTGCTAGGCCCCAGCGAGATTTGAACTCGCGACCCCTGGTTTACAAGACCAGTGCTCTAACCACTGAGCTATAGGGCCTTTGCTGAAGTAACACCCATGGATACACTACATGAAGATAATCAGACCATTGCTCAAGTGTGTGGGTGTGAACTGAACTTGATCAACCAGTTAAAGGAGTGCCCTGGGCTTTAGTATCCAACACCAGCTGCCTTGTGTTCAGAAACCATTCATATTACTTTGCTGGTCAACCTTTATTTCACACACACTTTACTGCAGTACATTGATTTCCACATCCCCAAATATCCCCCACACAGAAAGTATCTAAGATTTGCTTTCCAGGGGATAGCATATGAGTTTGTGGTCCTGCCTTTTGGCCTCTCACTGAACCTCTTACAAGGGTGTTTGTAAAATGAACTGACGCAGCAGTGGCCCTGCTCAGGCAAAAGGCTTTCGGGTAGCCACATACTTCGATGACTGGCTGGTGGCAGCCCCCAACTGCCAGGAGTTGGAATGTCACACAAATGCTCTTATACACCACCTGGGGAATTTGGAATTTCAGATAAATGTGGAAAAGAGCACGCTGAGACCAACAACGCACTACTTTCATAGGGGTCAGGTCCAGACTTCTCTGGGTCAGAGCATTTTTGTCTTCAAAGAGAACATTGGCCATACAGTCATCCCTAGCACTGTTTCACAGAGGCAACACAAGTTCTCCTCAAACAGTGCCAGAGGCTGCTAGGCCTGATAGCTTCCTCTGTGGTGGCGATGCCACTGGACATGGGACTTTCAGAGGTGGGTGGGCTCACAGGGACTAGACCCTCACTGTGACGGCCACCGTCACAGTGAGTGAACAGTCTCCCCAGACTGTTCACTCACGTTCCACGAGTATAAGAAACCAGGTTTTCTGTCTCAGAGTGTTACTGTGGGGAGCCATCCCCGACCCGACTGAGGCCAGGAAAGGCTCCCTGGCCTCAGTTAGGCAATTGGGGAATGTGGGGGGGCGTGGTTTGTGGCGCGGCTGCAGGGGAGACCAACACACTCCAACAGCAATCACGCCTCACCTGCTTAAAAAGAGTGAACTGGGTCCTAAGGTTGTTGTTGTTGTGTATGTGTGGCTGACAGCTGAAAAGCTGCTGCCAGGGACTGGAAAAGCAGCAACCGGGAAATAAAGTGTGCATAATGAGCAAATATGTGGTTGGGTCCGTCCTTACTGCCACAAGCGCTTTTCCCACTGGATAGTAGGAGCAATTGCCCTGGCCTATTCTAGCAGGGGTCTTAAGCCTCCTGCCGGCTTGTGTGCACATTCCACTAAGGGTCTGGCAACCTCATGGACTCTCTTTTTAAGCAAGTTTCTGTCCAGGCCATGTGTGAAGCTGCATCCTGTGCCTCTCCTCCCACATTTGCTAGGTTTCACAGGCTAGATATAACGGCACCTAACCAGGCGCATTCAGTCCTCAGTGTGTGCTCTTCACAGGTGGGAGCTTCTTCTCTGTGAAGTACTACTGGGGACAGTTGTCTTCTTAACAGGGATGTCTGGCAATCTGGGAGTTAGAATTTCTCCCCTAGTGTGAAAAAAAATGAATAAAATGAATGCTAATAAAGAGAACTTAAGGTTATCTCTATAACCCCGGTTCTATGAGTAGTATAAGCGAGTGTCTCACCACACCACCCTCTTTGCTAGGGAAGTGAGGAAAAGGTGGCCTTGTTTTGAATTGCATCTGACGCTATGTCAGCCTATTATATAGGGCGGCTCTAGCCTCTCCTGACATGGGTGTCACTTAGCCAGCCTGTAAGGGCAGGCGTAATGGCATTTGAGCTTCTGATGAGGCCATGCAGCCCACTTTCTGTGGTACTTGATTGTAATGGAAAACCAGTCATTCCGAGTCGTGGCAAGCTGTGGCGAGTTGATCTGAGTAGGTATTAATGGAAAAGGGGGTAATGTGTCCACCTGGAAGAGGGGGAAAAAATTATACAGGACAAAAACTATTGCTAGGCCCCAGCGAGATTTGAACTCGCGACCCCTGGTTTACAAGACCAGTGCTCTAACCACTGAGCTATAGGGCCTTTGCTGAAGTAACACCCATGGATACACTTCATAAAGACAACCGGACCATGGCTCAAGTATGGGTGTGAACTCTGAACTTGATCAACTAGTTAAAGGAGTGCCCTGGGCTTTAGTATCCAACACCAGCTGCCTTGTGTTCAGAGGCCATTACATTACGTTGGTGGAAACCTTAATTTAACACACACTTTACTGTGGGACGTTGATTTCCACATCCCCATATATCCCCAACACAGAAAGTATCTAGGATTTGCTTTCAAGGGGATAGCCTATGAATTTGTGGTCCTGCCTTTTGGCCTCTCACAACGGTGTTTGTAAAATGCATCGAGGCAGCAGTGGCCCTGCTCACAGAAAAGACTTTTGGGTAGCCACATACTTCGATGACAGCCCCCAACTGCCAGAAGCTGGCTTGTCACACAAATGCTTTTATACACCCTAGCACTGTTTTGCAGAGGCAACACAAGTTATCCTCAAACAGTGCCAGAGGCTGCTAGGCCTTTTAGCTTCCTCTGTAGTGATAATGCCACTGGACATGAGGCTTTCAGAGGTGGGTGGGCTCACAGGGACTAGACCTTCACCGGGACTAGAACCTGACCATGATGGCCCTTATAATATGAAGGTCAGTGTGACACTCAACCCCACCTTTATCCCAAAAGTTCAGTTTCAGCTGGCTGCAGGTTTCCCCAACCTTATAAATGGTACTTTGCACAATAACTGAAACGAACCTACTGAATGAACAATAAGCTGTGAGGTCAGTTGCTTGATCATTAATATGCAAATTGTCATGACCATTGATCAACAACCACTGATCAAAGCCCATTGATCAAGACCATTGATCATTGATCAAAGGCCATTCATCAACTTACTTGTTGTGCGTCGGAAACTATCGGCCAGAAGAGAGAAGATACCACACCGAGGACAAGTGGGTGAAAGATTTGTCTGACAGACAACTCACCCAAGCAGTGAAAAACATACTTGCAAAAGGGTTGAACTTTGTTGGGGTTGAACTGAACTGTGATGCCGAGAAAAATCTACGAGTGGAACTGATCACAGCCACAGAAACAGAAATTTGAAACAACATTATTGAAGATGTGGAAGCAGAGCAACCAGGGACAAAAGTTTAGGCCTGTCTCAGCAATGCAAAGCCCCCAGCATCCAACATCAGCATGGAGGAGAGGAAGGCATTCACATCACTTAGTAATGACAACAACATAATTATCCTGAAACGAGACCCAGGAAGTGGTTACAGGAAGAGGGTGATAGATTGTCTGAAGCAGTTAGAATAAGACAGTTCTATTGACCGGACCTCATACCACAGGCTATACCCAGGGGAATCTACACCAAGTCTGTATGGTTTACCGAAGATACATATACACGGTTTGCCTTTAAGACCAATTGTCTGTATGATCAACTCGGTCACCTATAATATCTCTAAGTTTCTGGCTTCGATCCTCAACGCGTTGGTAGGCAGCTCTGAACACCACATCCAGAGCACCTTGGATTTTGTTAAGAAGGTGAGAGATGACCATCTATACTGCAGACTTCTCTCACAACTTCACCCAGTGCTTCCTGCTGAAGTTCTCTGACGACTCTGCAACAGTCGGCCTCATCACTGATGGGGACGATAAGGACTACAGAGAAGTGACCCAAGGCTTTGTGGACTGGTGCCAGCAGAACTACCTCCAAATCAACACTAGAGAAAGAAAACAGGGCAGAGCAGGCTGTACCTGCTCAGGTCTTTTGAAGTGAAGGTCCCACTCCTGAAGACCTTCTATGAATCTGTGGTGGCCTCAGCCATCTTTTACGGTGTGGTCTGCTGGGGCAACAGTTTAGCCCTCTTAGACTGGGAGATTTCCATCAGTAATGGGGGACATTTAAAAGCTAATGTGTACTGTAAACTTGCGGATACGGATCAGTATTTAAGGTCTGACTCTCATCGTCCACTTGAGCACAAACTGGGTCAAACTGGACGCTACAACATAGAGGGAACACCATCCCTACAGACACAGCGGCCACGGAAGCAGAAGACCATCAGGTCAAAAAGGCCCTGAGTAAATGTGGTTATCCCAGCTGGACATTTGTCAAAGCTGGGAAGGCACCTAAAGAAATCTCCAGGAGAGAAGGACAACTGAAACCTAATCAAAAACCCGTAGTGATCCCCTATGTTTCAGGAGTATCGGAACTGTTGAGACACATTTTTTCTAAACACAGAGTCTCTGTGGCTTTTAAACCCCAAAACACGCTGCGCCAAAAATTGGTCCACCCCAAGAATCACGTCCCCCGACACAGAGTAATATAGTATATGCTGCTAAGTGCCAGGAGGATTGCCATGATTTATACCTCGGGGAAACCAAACATTCTCTGGCAAAGCAGATGGCATAACACAGAAGAGCTAACTCGTCAGGCCAAGACTCCACAGTCTATTTACACCTACATGCCAGTGTTCAATGATGAGGATGTACATATCCTGGACAGGTAGGAACGCTGGTTTGAGCAGGGAGTCAAGTAGGCCGTTTACATGAAAAGGGAACAACCATCTCTGAATTGAGGAAGGGACCTAAGGGTAGGAGTCACGGTAACGTTAATGTGAGGAGCTGATGGACAAAGACAGCTCAGAGAGAAAAACTGCAGCTCGTTTCGTCTTTTCACGATTTTCACGATTCCGATTCCATTTTCGATTCTGTTTAACAATTCGATTCTTTATCGATTCTCTTATCGATTCTTTTTTAAAAAGGAGAACACTAAGGTCGATTAGCTTAGAACTTTGTTTTATATCTTCTCTTTGAACAAGATAGAAATTTAGGAGTAACATGGCCTTACAAACCCAACAGTGAGATCTTAAGAGATCCACAGCCTACGGCTCTTCAATGGGGTGTCACAGGGTCCCCAGGAAAAAAAATTGTAAATGTAAAATAATAAAATAAATATTCTTCTGTAGCAATAACAAAGTATAACATAAATTATTCTGTAGCAATTACACAAGAATATCCAGTAATGTCCCTGCCTACAATTAAACACATTCACTTACCGAAAATCGGGGGCATCTGCTGTGGCAAATGGGTGCAAGCCTTTGACCACAAACTTAGTCACTGCTCGGTGACATTCGTCTATCCTGGCCTGAAAGGAGACGCTACCGGTAGACTGCAGCGAGAATTGCCAGCATTTGAGCCAGCTCTCTCTCATCATGGTACCTAAATGCAGCGCACAGTAATGGCAGGTTTTGTAATAAGGCCGATCGCGCTAACATAATATGCACTGTTAGTTGATTATTTACCTGCCGTATTAACGGGAGAGGATGTGCAAACGTTACCGCTGCTGCTGGGTTGAGATTCATGAGTCCAGAGCGGAATTAAAAACACGACATTCATTTAAGGTCATCGCGTGTTTTGTGAGCAAATGCTTTTGCATATTCGTAGTCTTTCCTCCTTTAAATTAAATATCTACTTTGCAAGTATTGCAAGTTGCCCTGTTGTCATCCGTTCTCGTAAAGTATAACCAAACTTTTGAGGGTTTGAGCCGCTTAGGCGCCGTGTTTCCTGCCAGGTAAATGACGCTCCGCAACGTGGTGACATCATTCGGGGCGACTGGAATCGATAAAGGAATCGTTTGCAAAAATGGCAAACAATTCCAAGGAATTGAAACAGTGGAAACCAGTTCTCAACAAGAATTGGGTTTCGATACCCTAAGGCTACATCTTTCGCCATCTTACAATGCTGTGATTGCAGCCATTCCCCAACTCTCTGTGAATGGTACTCATGGCCATTAATCAGTGGTCTTTGATCAGTGCTTGTTGATCAATGGTAATGACAATTTGCATATTAATGATCAAGGAACTGACCTCACAGCCCATTGGTCATTCAGTGGGCTGGTTTTAGTTAATGTGCTATGTACTGTTTATAAGACTGGAGAAACCTGCAGTCAACTGAGACTGAAAAAGTCACTTGGATGAGTGACGAAACGTTTCTCCCATTGAAAACACTAAGTCCAGATGAACAGAATCAACCTTTTGAGATTTAATTATCTGGATGATTAAGAATGCATCAAGACTCTTTAAGGGAGTTTCTATCCAGGCGATGTGTGAAGCTGCATCCTGGGCCTCATCTCACACATTTGCTAGGTTTTACAGGTTAGATATAACAGCACCTAACCAGTCAGCCTATTATATAAGGAGGCCCTAGCCTCTCCTGACATGGACGTCACTTAGCCACCCTGTAAGGGCAGGCGTAAGGGCATTTGAGCTTCCGATGAGGTCACACAGGGGGTGTTCCTGTAGTGAGACACTCACTCATGCTACTCAGAGAACCGGGGTTATATACATAACCTTAAGTTTACTTTCAGTTCTTGATGAGTAAAGGTACAGTATAGCCCCTTTTCCATCACTGCCTACTTGGATCGACAACACTTTTTTCAGAGATTTCCATTAGGTCATAGCACTTGGTACCAGGTACTAAAATGAATACCTGCTTGGCCGGGGTTCCAAAGCGATCTGAGCAGGTACTAAACTTTGACATCATCAAACTGCATGCCACTGATTGGCTGTTCAGTGGCGTCACTCGATGAGTGACTAGAGCCTTTCACATTCATGAAATTCAAAACCACCATTTTTGAAACCTGAAAACGAGAGAAATGGCTACAAAAATCAGCACCATTGTCCCCAACTCACAGACCGAACAGCAGGTGTATAGTCACCTCGACCTTTGTTGTAGTGTTTGTTACGCCTACCAATTACGCCATGGGATGCTCAACGAGTTGCTATAATGACCACCACGCACTTTCTGTGGTACTTGATTGTAATGGAAAACCGGTCATTCAGAGCCATGGCAAGCTGTGGTGAGTTGATCTGAGTAGGTACTGGGGGTAATGTGTCCAGTGAGAGTGGGGGGAAAAAATATACAAGACAAAAACAATTGCTAGGCCCCAGCGAGATTTGAACTCGCGACCCCTGGTTTACAAGACCAGTGCTCTAACCACTGAGCTATAGGGCCTTTGCTGAAGTAACACCCATGGATACACTACATAAATACAACCGGACCATGGCTCAAGTATGGGTGTGAACTCTGAACTTGATCAACCAGTTGAAGGAGTGCCCCAGGCTTTAGTATCCAACACCAGCTGCCCTGTGTTCAGAGGCCATTCACATTACATTGCTTTACTGCGGGAGGTTTATTTCCACATCCCCATAGATCCCCCAAACAGAAAGTATCTAAGATTTGCTTTCCAGGAGATAGCATATGAGTTTGTGGTCCTGCCTTTTGGCCTCTCACAACAGTGTTTGTAAAATGCACCGAGGCAGCAGTGGCCCTGCTCAGGCAAAAGGCTTTCGGGTAGCCACATACTTCGATGACTGGCTTGTGGCAGCCCCCAACTGCCAGGAGGTGGAATGTCTTATACACCACCTGGGGAATTTGGGATTTCAGATAAATGTGGAAAAGAGCACACTGAGACCAACAACGCACTACTTTCATAGGGGTCAGGTCTAGACTTCTCTGGGGGAGAGCATTTTTGTCTTCAAAGAGAACATTGGCCATACAGTCATCCCTAGCACTGTTTCACAGACGCAACAGAAGTTTTCCTCAAACAGTGCCAGAGGCTGCTAGGCCTGATAGCTTCCTCTGTAGTGATGATGCGACTGGACATGGGACTTTCAGAGGTGGGTGGGCTCACAGGGACTAGACCCTCACCGTGACGGCCACCATCATGTAAGTCTCCCCACATTGTATACCTGAGCTCCACGAGTGTAAGAAACAAGATTTTCTGTCTCAGAGTGTTACCATGGGGTTGGTTTCAGCCAGGAAGGTAAAATTTCTGTCCTTGAAGACAGCTCTATTGATTGTTTTAGCTTCGGCTAAGTTTGTAGGAGAAATTCACGCTCTTTCAGTGTAGAGGTTGTGCATTCAGTTCTCCCCAAATAATATGAAGGTGTGCCACTCAGTATGTATGCCACTCAACACCGTCTCTATCCCAAAAGTTATTGGCACATGTTCCCCTGTGGAACTGCCAGCCTTTTACCCGCTGCCTTACTCTTAAGAGGAACAGCGGTTGCATACCTTGTTTCCAGTCTGTACTCTGCATATTCATATGGACCCAGAGTTTTAGACAAAGCGACCAGCTGTTTGTATCTTGGGCTAAACCATTTATAGGAAAGCCTGTGTCTAAAGAGTGCTTTTCCCACTGGATAGCTGGCCTATTCTAGTGGGGGTCTCAAGCCTCCTGCTGGCCTGTGTCCACATTCCACTAAAGGTCTGGAAACATCATGGACTCTCTTTAAGGGAGTTTCTGTCCAGGCCATGTGTGAAGCTGCATCCGGTGCCTCACCTCAGACATTTGCTAGGTTTAAGAGGCTAGATATAACAGCACCTAACCAGGCGCATTCAGTCCTCAGTGCATGTTCTTCACAGATGGGAGTTTCTCCCCTGTAAAGTACTACTGGGGACAGTTTTCTTCTTAACAGAGATGTGTGACAATCCGAGAGTTAGTATTTCTCCCCTAGTGTGACACAAAATGAGTACTGTGTCTGTGAGTGTCTCACCAGAACATCCTCCTTGCTAGGGAAGTGAGGAAAGGGGTGGCCTTGTTTTGATGTCAGCCTATCATATAGGGAGGCCCTAGCCTCTCCTGACATGGGCCTAAGTAAAGGTACAACATGTGTCCACCTTGAGGAGGGGGGGGGGGGGGGGGATTTACAGGTTCAAAATAATTGAAAGGCCCCAGCGAGATTCGAACTCGCGACCCCTGGTTTACAAGACCAGTGCTCTAACCACTGAGCTATAGGGCCCTTGCTGGAGTAACACCCATGGATACACTACATAAAGACAACAGAACAAGCATGGGTGTGAGCCCTGAACTAGATCAACCAGGTAAAGGACCGCCCCAGGCTTTGGTATTCAACACCAACTTCCTCTGTTCAGAAACCATTCACATTATGTAGCTGGAAAGCTTAATTTCATCAACTCTTTACTTTACTGCCCTTTAGGCAACTCAAAGTCCAGACGAGGGCGTTCATTTCGGGACTCTCAGTCTCAGCTGCTCTTGAACATCCCTCAACGCACCCAGAGCCAGTGTAAGTGCTTGTGCACACAAACACACCTTTATTTATCAAATACAAGTTTCAACAAAAGTTATTAAATACTTCTCTTTTTCAGTGAGCGGTATAGACTGTGTGCCTTTGACTGACACCATGAATCAAGCCAAGCTCTACTCTTACCACCTGAGACCACATAGCGCAGGACAGGGGACACGAGGCCGGGGAAAACATTGAACACACACACATACGCGCAAACATACACACACACACACACACACACACTTCATGTTCTTTGATGTTTTCTCAGCTGGCTGGCAGTCTTGCCTCTATAGAATTACTCTACGCATTGTTCACTCAATGTGCCAAGTTTTCTAAAATTAAGCCATATGACATCAGAGCCGTGACCTCACAGGGTGGGGTTAAGTCTACAGAAAATGGTGTGTGTAAAAGATAACCTTTCATCCATTGTGGAAGGAACACATACACACTCCATCTCCCTCCTTCTCCGTCGCTGTCGCACACACACTGAGATAACCTTTCCTCCCGTTGTGGAGAATGAGGCAGTCTATCAACAGCCAGTCATAGAGATAGCCCACCTGCAGCCACCGAGACACAAACACACACACACACCACACACACTCTAGTCTTAAAGTGCTTTCCCTCTCAAAAGTATTATTTGTGAACTATGCTGTTTTTACTGTTCTTTTTTTATTTGCACAGAACAATCTTTATTATGTACTTTTATAAATATATACTGGATGTTTTAATAATGTGTTATTAAAAAAAATGTGAAAAATAAAAACTAAAACAAAAGAAAGAGTCCTCTGATTTAACTTCATTTTGCCTTTATTCTGCTTACCCCGCACTCTTTTCCTTTTAATACAAAGTCACTTAAGTAGCCACTGGACCACCGTTCAGTATTAACAACACTCACAAAAGCAAATACACAGTTACCAGGGCTGTGAATAAAACAGTAAAGAAGAAAGAAAGAACAAGAATGTGGAGTACTTTGAAAAAAAAAAAAAAGTTCTCATTGTCTTCTGTATGAAAGTGTGACCATGTGTACTTGTCAGTACTGAGCCCTGCGTGTTGTCATTGTGACTGTAACATGTTTGGGAGGCTAAACTGAGCAACACACCACGTACTGTTGGGCACATCCGTTAGTATATGTCTCGAAGGCCCAGATTTCCACGGTGAGCAGACGAGCCGTGAGCCACGGTGACGCTGTAACAGTACAGCAGGTCTGTCAGCCACTGCTCCCTGGTTGCACCCCGGGAGAACCTCTGAAACACACACACACAAAGTAATCAGGTGATCAGTCTCCATCCGTGTCATTCAAATGCCTTCAATTGAATATGCCTGCATCTGTGTGGGCGCGTTTACCGTGAGGTGCTGGAGGATTTCTTGCAGCATAGTGGTGTTGGCCAGCAGCTGGCTGTGGAGCGACGTGTGCTGCAGCAGCATGGAGAGGATCTGTCCGAGCTGCGGCAGCTCCTCCTCGTTCAGATTGGGAACACGCAACGACTGCAGGACAACCCGCAGCAGGCGAGGAATACTGCTCAGTGCTGTCACGCACGCACCCCAAATTGCTTCCCTGCAAATGTCAAGCAAGGGTGTTAACACATTCGATCAAAATCAATCAGCACAGATCACTGAAAGAGTTTTAAGTACACCTTTTGTGGTTGGTTTCAGTAGGTGCCTCCTGCTGCAGGGTGAGGAGCAACGACAACAAGCTGAGGCAGCACTGTGACAAAAAGCGCAACACGGGCTCAAGGGGCAGGACTGAGAGATCCAGCAGTCTGGATACAGCTCTCAGCAGCCCGGCCGCCATGCTGTCGGAAACCACCCCTAACTTGGTCTGAAACAGACACACACACAAAAAAATACACCTGAAGTATAAATAAAATAAAACTGAGCAATAAACAAACTTTACGTAAAAAAAATCAGTGTGATTTACTGCATGCTTAATAACAACAGTCTCTTACCAGGTAGTTGCAAATGCCAGTTTGTAAGACGTCAAAGCACTGAGACTTTGAGCCCAGAGTTTCCAGACAGTGGCACACTTCCTATAAATCAAACAGTTACTTTGGTTATGACCATATCCATACATGTGTCTCACTGATGTAATGATTTCAAACTCCGAATGTGTGACTGAGGAATCTGACTGCAGATATGTAACCACATGAGCTCTAAAACAGATGCTCCAGGGTTAACAGATTTTCTGCTCTAATTTTTATCTTTTTAAAAAAAAAATCTTTTTATTTTGTTGCATTCTTCACAAATACATATACTCAAGAGTATAAGAGTAGGTACAAAAACAAAACAAAAACAGGGAGAAGAAAACTAGGTATATAACTGGATTACATACATCAGTTTCTCCCAATTTATTGTAAATTGATCAGCCCATAATATTTGAGGAAAAAGTAATTCTCTCAGTTTCTTGAATATTACTCACTATGGCAATCCATTTATTCTCAGCTGGGGGTTCAGATTTAAACATTTTACAGGTTACTGCTAAAATCCTTAATAAGTATTTATCTTTGACAGGTAAACTGCTCGTAATTGTACAAAAAAGAAAAATGACTCTCTCTTCCAAATAACAGTCTGCACTGCCCTTGTTACCTCCTTCCAACTTATTTTTTTAAATATTTTAACTCCATGGTGGCCCATAAAAAAAAGAAAGAATACAGAAAGAATGCAGTATTCCTGATTGTCACTTGACCACCAAAGATATGACATACAAATGACTTTTACTTTCAGTTTCACCATTTTCACTTTCCAGATTGTCAGCAAGCGAGTGGTTTCAGGCCTAAACCGCCGACATGCCACTAACTTTTTAAAAGTGAAAAATAAGGCTCAGCTTTCCGTCATTAACTTGAAATCCAAATCAAATTTCTCATTAACTTTTATCAAATTTAGGTGCGTGTGTGTGAGCCGGTGTGTGTCTGAACGGTGCACCTGTTGGCATTCTCGCCGTCATTAAAAACAATCCCATCTCATTAGCCGAACCAGAGTTGACACAGTCCGTCCTTAATGCCGCCCCCCCTTCCTCCTATCCTCACCAAGCGTCCCCCTCCGCTCCCCCTTCCTTCCACTTCCCTGTGATTGACTCAGACAGGGAGATGAGAGAGGTAGGATCTGAGACCTTAATTGAGGAGCTGAATTAGTGATTATAAGCCCCCCACTTGCTCACACACTCACACACTCTTGCCCCAGGGCACAGTTACGTTAACGGTAATTTCTGTGCAGAAATGTCACTCTCCCATCATGCCATGGGCTCTCATTAGCATTTGTGCATATCCACTATGCCCGATAACCAAGCATCTCCAACCTGCGCAACGCGATAAACGTTCCCCTCTCAGCCGGAGTGCAACGATAAAGCTTCCACCCTCTGAGCTCTATAGGACAGACGGAGAGAGACCGGGGGGACCGACAGACCACAGCTGTGTCCAGAATATCAAAACAATGTCTTTTCTACCCCTTCCTTCACATGCAAGTCTGGGTCTCCTCCAGATTTATTTCTAATGTTAAATGTAAGGGTTTCAGTGTGGGATTAAAAAGGTGAACAGTGAACACACCTCAACAATGTCCCAGTGGTGGGTGAACTGCTCCAGCGGGGTGGGGTAGAGGCTGAGAGGTGAAAGAGCGGAGGGAGGCAGGACACTGTCATCCTCTGCCTCCTGCAGGGAGGCGAGCTGTTCGGACGAGAAGCCTATGAGGGTGGAGAACAGGAAGCTGAAATAGTCCATGTCCTGCAATGCCGCTTCCTGGCTCCCAGCTGTCCAGCTGCTCAGAGGGGACCTGGAGAACATAATCAGTGATCATGTTACACAATCAAAAACCCTGAATTGTGATTTGAATCTCAGGCTTTGTAAATTTTGAAAGTTCTCACATTTCAAACACTTTAGGATTATTCATGATTTGATTTCAGTGTTCTTCTATTTTCAAGAATATTAAGAATAACAGCACACTGAAATATAGTTATGAAAACTTCTTCCTTGCCCTGTGGGGGGGGGGGGGGTATAGATTTGTAACAGTGAGAAATGTGTGTGAATAACAGGGTGTTTCATAAAGCCCGGGAGACACATGCAGACCGTCTTCTCAATACTCCATGACGATCCTGCATTCCAGCCTCAAAAAGAGCTCTTTGTACAACACTCAAGACACACACACACACACCATCCCATATGAACTCAGTACTCCCACCACTCAAAATTTGTATAACACTGCCCCACTGACATAAGAATAAGGTCAAACATGGCAGCACACACATATCATCACAGAGAAAGGTTAACTGGGGATGATAATAGAACAAAATATAATAAAAACCTGGTTTAATTGTCATAAGGAAGTTGAATATCAAAAATACAGAATATTCATCTCAGTTTATGTCAACAAGCAGGTAATAGGTCATAAAAACTGTCACTGATTTGTCTGTGAAAGAGCAACACTGCCATCTGATGGTGATCAGGCAGAGCGCCGTTTGTGTGCCTGTGTGCCAGCAACCATCTGCTGTCAAACACAAATGTGTTCATGTGCTTTCCAAAGCGGGTCTGAAAGCTCACCTAAGATGTATGATACGAATCAGAGAGGCGGCGAGGCTGGCAGAGATTCGTCCAGCAGTGCAGCAGCTGCTCAGATTGGCCAGAAGAGGCTGGGACATCTTGGGGAGGAAGTAGAGCAGCTGCACCATTCGCTGCTGGGACTCTGATGGTAAGAGCACCACGACCCCATCCTGTGGATCTTCACAGACAAACAGAGACGCACAAGTCACGTGTAATTATGGAGAGACAGCAATGCCGCGCACCCTGTGGGGATTTAACGAGGAGCTCTATCTGGAAAATTAGGACCAATACTTGGAAAACCAGACTATGTTGGGACCAGTAAAAGAGACAGACGAAAGACATAACTACTACAGTAAGGGCTCAGATAATGCGTCTGTGTGCGTGGTGTTCTGTCCGTCTCTGACGCACATGCTGATGTCAGAAGCTCTCAGACAAAAGGAGTCTTGTGATGGTGAATTGCTGGCTCTGCGGCAGTTTCTATCAGAAACACCCCCCTTCCCTTCCCAACCCCTTCTGTTACACACCAGCTAACTATCTGACCATTCTCTGAGCTGCTCTTATGGACGGGTTTCCAGCATAGTACAAAGTTGCCTGTGGTGGCTAACACAGCGTTATAGTGCCTCCTATGGGAACTACTCTAGTCAGAGAGTCACAGTTTTTGGAGGTCTGTATACCTTTGCTAGACCTGTGCATGCAACATAAGGAGAAATGACAGGGAAAAAAAAAGCTTCTACGCTTCTTCTTTTGGGTTAATTTTGTGATTCCCACCTCTGATTGCAAATTAATGTATTTCTACACCTACAGTATTTTTCCCTAGTCGTGAAGTGTCTGTAACCTCGGAGCGTTATTCCCTCAGTTTGGTCTTTTCCACACACAAAAGTTCAAGAGAACTAAAGTCGATCAAGAGCTGCAAGAATTTGTATTTTGTAGAAGAGGGTTAAACTGTAAAAATAAAAACTCCTTCGAGGATACCATTGTTCACATTTTGGATAAAGTAGACAGATGGTTTGAAAGAGGAGTGAAAGAAGCCATCTATGTCCACTGTGAACGACCATCCTTGAACAGAGGTGGTGGCTTGCAACATGATCCACTGCCACCTACAATCCAGTTTTGAGATCTCTTCCCAGGCACCTTAACGCCCACTCACATCTTGCATCAATTGATCTCAATAAGTCACATGATTGTTTCACCCGAAACCTGTGCTGATAATGACCCCACACCCTTTTCCACACCTTGGCTCATGTGATGAGACACATGATCAACAGTGAGCCAACAACCTTCTTAAGGGACAACTCCCACTAGGGCCTAAATACCTCTCCACCATTTGGTCTGAGGAACGAAAACAAAAAACACAAGGAGAAACTAACAACAGGTCAGTAATATGATTTGGTATAAAAAAAAAAGAGCCTCTTAGAGAGGTAGAGGTTCATCTGCCATGGAAATGATGGCACGGGCTCAGGAACACTTCCAGAAATCTTTGTCTAAGAACACAGTTCACCATGCCGTCCACAAGTGCAGGTTAAAGCTCTTTCATGCATATGTGCAGATGATCTACAAACACTGCTGTCTTTTCAGATGGACTGATACAAACTGAAAAAGAGTCCAGTAGTTAGATAAATCAAAATTCAAAATTCTTTTTGAAAACACAAATGGACACCATGTCCTTCAAAATAAAGAGGAGAGAGATAATCTAGCTTGTTGTCAGTGCTCAGCCTGCATCTCTGAAGGTATGGCAGTTTGCACATGCAAAAAGGGACCATCAACGCTGAAAGGTATATATAGGTTTTAGGGTAACATGTTCCCAATCAGATGATGGGGTTTTTCCCCCCCAGGATAGGCCTTACATACTTACATAAAGACACTCTTAAAAAAATAAAAAAAAATAAAAAAATAAAAGATCTTTACGAGCAACAGTGATACCATTTTTCAGAAAACTGATTGAGTAGACGGTTATTTCATACCTGCTGATCTCTAATTTGGAACAGGCTACATCCACACGTACACAGGTATTTTTGAAAAAGGAGATTTTCCGTTTCCGTTGAAAAAAAAAAAAAAAAAGTCCACATGTGCAGTTTTGAAAAAAATATCTCCGTCCACATGTAAACGCTAAAAACGAAATGTTGGCCAATCAGAAGTCTAGAAGCCCGGGAGGGAAAGACTAAACAGGGTTTTGTGTCCTCAAAAAACCTTAAGCACAAATAAGCATAAATAAATTTAATTAAAAAAAATTTAATTTATTCAAAACCGACATCAGGATTTGGGTTGTGAGAGCATCTGTGTTGAATGTAGAAGCCACATCCGAAGTTCACTCTGATGCCTCTGTCTTTCTAAATGGAGGGACAATAACTGCGTGTATATGCAAGCGTGGAAAAACTGCAAATAGTAAGATTAACAGCAACAGTATTTTGTCTCTATCCGCCATTGTATAAATTTATTTCATGTAAACAATAACGTGTCACACAGCATGACGTCAAAAACAGCGTACACCTTTGACGTTGCGTGAGTAAATCTCAGTTTTCCTCGTCCACACCTAAACGCAAAAACTGAGTTTTCAAAAATCTCCACCCTGCCAGGAGTTTTTAAAAATGTCAGTTTTCAGTGAACCAAAACGCCATTTACATGTGGATGAAAGGCCCAAACACGGAAAAATCTGCGTTTTCAAAAATATCCGTGTACGTCTGGACGTAGCCATAATCTGTGCAGGTTAGGTCCGCATCATAAGTAACCATAGCGAAGTATCCTGGAAATAAGTGAACCACCTCCATAATACTGAAAACTCAGGACTAAACTTGAGGGAACCTTTAACAGTCCAAATCCTGCTTCGTTGTACAGATCTCTGGTAGCAGGAGTCACATCATGACAGATTACACACTTCAGAGTTTTTTTCTAAGGGGTCTCAGTTCTCAAGTATGATTGCTCCATTTGCACCCCCACCCCAAAAAACATTTCACAAGTGGCCCCAAACATTATGATCACTGCATTTTCATGCTCACCATACAGCGTGCAGGCATGCGTCTGCAGACTGCTGAGCAGGTCTTTGTTGCCTCGAGAAGCAGCGGCCTGGATGGAAAGGATGAGCTGCGCAGACAGCATTGGGTTACGGTGGCCCAACTGGGACAACTGCACAGGAAGAGATGCCAACCAGCGAGACAGCACCTTGCTCCTTCAGAGAGACACAAAAAGGGCATGTTAACCCAAGGCCACCACATCAAGGCCTGATGTTATTACACAACTGTTACAGTTCTTACATCTGAGCACAAGTTAATGTGACCACCAAAGTGAGACAGATTTATTTTTACACTACATTTCGTTTACGAGCAAAAATAAAACTATTCAGGGAAGGCACAGATGTGATAATGGGTAGTTTTGATTT